>NW_007730734.1:176525-180901 GCF_000696425.1 Galeopterus variegatus | reverse complement strand
AAATTTTAGGATACCAAGGATAAATTTTAAAATCCTTTAAGTAATTGGGTGGGGAGGGGAGTAGTTTACATGTCAGGAGGAGAATTGAACTGGAATCAGACTTGCCATCTGCAACACTAAATACAAAATTAAATATAACAAATATAATAATATGTGCAAAGTCCCAAGTGGAAAAGACTGCAACCAAAACAGGAAAGCTATGATTCATCTGTGATGACAATTAAAAGACATTTTTCAGACATTTAAGCATTTGGATGTATATCATTCACTCTACCATCTGAAAAAAATTGTTTAAAGTAATGCTCTAGCTGAGCAAGAAACGAATAGGAAAATTAGTAGAAATTTGATAAATAATAAATTAGAGTTAGTTTATTTAAAAAACTGATATTAACATGACTTTTTAAAGTAGTAGAAATGTCTAAAATAATTACTGAAAGAGAAGATACATAAATACAAAAAACATTTATAATAATGTTAATCAAAAATGTCATATCAAGAAAAAATGGGAGATGGAAGTGGAGCGGGAATTAAAAAGCATGAAATCATCTTATGCAGGGGAAATAAATAGATACTTTGTTCCTTTTGATGTTGACAAAGTAATAATGTATATATACATATAACGTGTGTGTAAAAGAACCAATAGTAGATTAAAAACAGAAAGTATGACTTCCTAATTTCCAAATATTAAAAAAATAACTTGCAAACTTGAACAAATGGAAAAATGAAAGAGAAAAGTATAAGGAATAATGAAGATCAGAAAGTATTATCATATGAAAAGAATGATTAAATTTCCTAACCCCAGAGGCTCAGGACCAAAATGATACTGGGAACTCCATACTGTCAGGACTCTTTCCTATCTCTCATCACTGGGTCTCTTATGCATCACCTTCATTTTCCACCTTTGCAGCAATCCATGACCTCTGTTTTCCAGTCTACCTGAAGGAAGATGACCATAGCACAGGCAGCTCCAAGTTTGTACCCGTTAAATCCTGAAAGCAGCAAAACTAAGTGAAACCTGTTACTCCCATCATGCTAGGAGCATTCCGACTGGCCCAACATGGGTCACATGCCCGTCTCTGGAGCAAACAAGTGTGGCTGGGGTCAGGGTGTTACCTGGCTCCCTGTAAAGTGGATCACTTTCTGGGAAAGGGGGATACAATCCACTAGGTATCCACTACCTGAAGACAAACAGAAAGCAATATTAGTATCTGACAAAGTAGAATTCATAGCAAAAAGAGCATTAAAAGGGGAGAAAGAGTTATCATATATCAGTAAATGGTACAAACTGAGAATATAAGAATCACAAATCTGGGGCTGGCCAGTTAGACCAGTCAGTTAAAGCATGGTGCTGATAGCTTCAAGGTCCAGGATTTGATTCCAGCCAGCTGACAAAAAAAAAAAAAAAAATCATAAATCTGTGTGCATTGAATATAGCATCAAATGCACATGGCCAAAAAAGGTTAAAAATAAAGAAAAATTGGACAAAACCACAGTCATAAAAGAAGGTCAAACATGCCTCACAATTTCTGAGATATCAAGTAGACAGACAATAAATAAAAATATAGAAAGGTTAGAAATTATTATTAAAACTTTGACTTAATAGATATAACGTGTTCCCTAGGAACAGAGAATACATATTCATTTCAAATGGCCAAGAAAGTTTCAAAATTTGATCATATCTCAGGCCACAAGGAAAATTTCATTAAAATCTAAAAAACAGAAATGGCACAATACACAAACTAAAACCACAAGGAAACAAAACTAGAAGTTAATAACAAAAGGAAAAACAAATACAAAAATAAAATGAAGCCACTCTGGAAGGGGTAAACTAGTCTTAATAGCCCTAGAGTCAATGAGAAAATCAAGACTACAATTAATGATTGGTTAAGAAACAATGGAGAGCTATGGCAAAGAGAAAATACAAACCTCTAAAGAGCAGCTTACATATACTTTTATGTTTTCCTCATTAAACAGAAGAAAGAAATTAAAAGAACTAAGTGCTCAACTCAAAAATCAATTAAAGAGATCAAAAAGTAAACCTATGAAAGCTAATGTAAGGATTTGAAGATAATGAATTAGATCATGCTAAATTGAAAATAATAAAAACTATAAACCTGAAAAATCCTAGAGCTGAATCTTTGAAAAGACTGTAACTAATTAAGATAATAGCAACCATTTATTGGGTACTCAGCTAATGGCCAGGTACCATGCTATATTAGTTAGAGTTGTACAAAGAAATAGAACCCATAGGACACACACACACACACACACACACACACACACACACAGAGATTTATTATAGGGAATTAATTGGCTCATGTGGAGGCTGAGAAGTCCCATGATCTGCCGTCTGCAAGCTGGAGACCCAGGAACGCTGTTGGCATAATCCAAAGATCCAAGAGCCAGAGAACCAACTGTATAGATTCCAGTCCAAGTCTAAAGTCTTGAAAACCAGGAGCACTGAAGGCAGGAGAAGATCGATGTCCTAACTCAAGTTGTCGGGAGAGTGAATTGAGCCTACTTCCACCTTTTTGCTCTATTCAGGCCCTCAAAGGATTGGGGAAAACCATTTGCTTTACTGAGCTCACAAATTCAAATGCTGATATCTTCTAGAAACACCCTAATAAACATACCCAGAAATAATGTTTAACCAGATATGTCAGCATCATATGACCCAGTCACATTGATTCATGAAATTAACCATGACACATCATTAATGCACATTAACAATGGCACATTCATTTTTCACAATCACCCCATAAGGCAGGAAGTATGAATAGCCCCCATTTCATAGAAGGGAAAATTGGGGCATTGGGAATTAAGTGTTTAGTCCCAGGTCTGCCCACCCCCAGAACCCAGGCTCTTAGTCATTATACATCTGCCTCTAGCAGGGCAAACCAAGGAAGAAAGAGATAGCAGCCACTGACACACAGCACAGTGAAGGTGAGAGATGCACTGCTACAGAGGAGAATTAAATTAGGAGAAAAAGCCACACACAACTTGATGAATAGTATAAGCTTTTTTCTCTTTACCCTTTTTTTTTAATTGACAAGTTTTTGTTTGTTTGACATAGTCGGATCATACACTTCATCCAGTTCTGTATCCTTTCCTTATCTCCTTTTACGTAGAAATAATTTCAAACTTAAAGTTTGCAGGAGCAGCAAAGAATGTTTTCCCCTAAAACATTTCAGGGTAATTTGCCAATAGAATGTCCCTTTGCCCCACAATACTTGGGTATATATTTCCTTAAAACAAGGACGTCCTCCCATGTAATCACAATATAATCATTAGAATCAGGAAAATAATGTTGATACATTACTACCGTTCAAACCATTGACCCCATTCAAGTTTTGTCAATTGTCTCAATAAGATCCGTAAGCAAATGGTTCTAATCAAGTATAATGTGTTGCATTTAGTTGTCATTTCTCTTTAGTCTCCTTCAATCTGGAAGTAATTCCTAAGTCTTTTCTTGACTCTCTTGACCTTGATACAGGGCAGTTCTTTTGTTGAATGTCCCTCAATTTGGGTTTGTCTGAAGTTTCCTCATGATCAGATCCAAGTTATGTATCACATGCTGTGTCTCCTCATTGCATCGGATCGGGGGCACATGATTTCAATTTGACCTTGATCACTTGGTTAAGGGAAAATCTTCTGTCAAGTGATTCTTCTTTCCTTTGTAATCAATAAGTACTTTGTAGCAGGGTACATTGAGACTTACGTAACTATCCCATTTCTTATCCAGTTTTCACATCCACTGATGTTTCTTGGCTGAATCACTTATTACTATAATGGTTGTCAAATGATGATTTTTTAGTTCCATTATCTCTTATACATAGTGGGCATTCTTCTCCTAAGGACATGTTTCTCTCTTTTCCCTATTTATATCTTCATATACTTATTTACATCAACATGGATTCATGGATTCCTATTTTATTCAATGGTTAAAAAAATCTGTTACTATTCTCACGTAGTTTGTCAGATTATCCCAGATTTGGCTAGTGGCAGTCCCTTCGGTCTGGTTTCTGTGTCCTTTTGACCTGTACTCATCATTCTCTAGCCCTTCTCTCCTTTCGGCACAACAAGATGTTCCAGGCTCATCATGTACTTTTTCTGCCCCAGTCCCGGTATACACTATTTTTTCAAAAGCCTATTTTCTTTTAATGCAGAAAGGTACTTAAAAACAAAGATTTGGGCACTAGGTGTGCTCAGTGCTATTAGTGCTCAGTGCTATTAGAGTGTTTCAGTACACAGAATATTTCAGAAATCTTGTCTATCACCTATCCATCTATCTATCATCTATCCAATGATCAATTCATCTATCTATCTATCTATCTATCTATATATCTATCCATCCATCTGTGGAAAGTGGTCTCAGG
>NW_007730734.1:174570-175761 GCF_000696425.1 Galeopterus variegatus | reverse complement strand
ATCTATCTATCTATCTATCTATCTATATATCTATCCATCCATCTGTGGAAAGTGGTCTCAGGATTGCCCCCAAGATACCACCTCCTGGTATTCAAGTTCTTATATAATCTTCTGCCCTGGAGTCTGGGCTGGACCTAATGACTCACTTCTAATAAACAGAATATGGTAAAAGTGATGGTATCTCGCTTTCAAGTTTAGATTACAAAAATACTGTACCTTCTGATTTGGGTATTCTCTCTGGTTAAGGGAAGCCAGCTGCCATATTGTGAGCTGTCATCTTCTGGAGAGTCCCATAACCAATAGCCAGTGAGGAACTGAGTCCTGCTGACAACCACGTGAGTGAGCTTGGAAGCAGCTCCTCCCCTAACAGAGCTTTCAGATGAGACTACAACCCTGGCTGGCAGTTTGATGGCAGCCTTGTGAGAGACTTTGTGGCACTTAGCTAAGCCACTCCTAGATTCCTGATACACACAAATTATGAGATAATAAATATATCCTATTGTTTTAAGCCACTAAATTTTGGAGTAATTTATTATACAGCAATAGAAAAATAAATACACACACACAAATACATACCTTTATTTTTATATTTACTCTCTATATTAAAAACCAGGAGTTCACATCATACTTCCAATTCCAATTCAACACCACAGGATTAATTCTAGTTTTCTTCCCTTCCATGGTTGTAATTCCCATTTCTGATGGTGTGAAGCCTGGCTCTCGTTATTCCTGATATACTTACTCACTGGGTCAGTCTCTTGTCCCCCCATTAATAACCAATTTCCTCTCACTGCCATCCCCCAAGCCGGCTTTGTCCTCACCCTGCTCAGATCCTGACACCCCAGCTTAGAGCCATTGACATCACCTACCCTGAATGGACCCCTGCTTTGTCCAGTCCCACCCAATGGCTTCTGAGAGAATTGTTCAAGAAGGGAGAGAAGGAACAGGGCAAAGAGGCTGGGAAGCAGGTAACACAGAATATCAAAGTTGATTCCCAAAACATTCTCAAGGACTGGATCATTCCTGCACTATTTAAACTGTTCCAAGACCCAGAGAAAGAGTTAGATAGTACCTCAAATAATTTTACAAACCCAACGAAACTCTGAAATCAAAACTGACTAAAGAAGCAAAGAGATGATCATATGGTCCTTGTGTTTGATTTTATTAATATGGTGAATCACATTTATTGAT
>NW_007730734.1:148113-172868 GCF_000696425.1 Galeopterus variegatus | reverse complement strand
GAGGTTTCGGTGATGGGACACAATAATCAACTACATTGTATACTGACAAAATAAAAATAAAAATAAATAAAAAAAATAAAAGAAGCAAAAACTTCACACAAATAATAGTAAACTGAATTTAGCGATATATTTCAAGACAAATAATTCACGACCAAACAGATTTAATTCCAGGAAGGCAAGGATAGATCAATGTTAGAAAATCCCTTCACTTTAAATTATAGGTAAAAGGAGATATATGGATATGACAATAGATACCAAGTGAATTTTTTAAAAATAGTCAGACTCTTTTCCAAATGTATGTCAGGACTTTTTTGATTGTAAGTAACTGAATCCAACTCAAGGTTAAGCAGACAGGGATATCTCAAGGAAGTCAATAAGTTGAAACCAAAAAAAAGTAGAGTTCCAGTCTAGATGGCAGAGTAGTCGGTTCCTGGTGTTGCTCTCTCCCACAGAGCGACCAATTTGCTGCTATTGAGGAGCAGCGACGGAGAACGCAAGATCTGCACTGAAGTGGATGGGAGCCACCCGCCATGGGACCCCAGTTCAGGTTGCTCCCCATTCCATAGAGAGATTTTAGAGCTTCTGGAGTGAGCCCATGTGCCCCAAGCCTGCCAGGCTGGAGAAAGCAGGTGGGGAGGGACTTCCAGCCCAGGCCGACCCTGCCACCAGGAGAGTCCTTAGAGGCTCAGAGACCCCAGACCCTGAGCCAGCCATGCCAGAGAAGGCAGGCAGGGCAGGACTTCTGGCCCAGACTAGTTTCTGCTGCCCAGAAGTGGCAGTCCCTTCAGGATCCAAGCCAGACATCAGGGTGAAATGAGTGGACTGTGATACCCCTGGCCACAATGACAAAACACCAATGGAAAGATACCAGAGATATGAAAAATCAAGGAAGTACATCACCACCAAAGTAAATTAATAACTTTCAAGTGATAGATCCTATAGAACAGGAAGTCTTTGAAATGACAGACAAGGAATTTAGAATAACTAGTCTAAGGAAACTAAATGAGATACAAGAGAACTCAGTTAAACAACACAATGAAATGAGAAAAAATATACAGAATCTGAAAGAAGAAATGGACAAAGAAATCAATGCCTTGAAAAAGAATGTAGCTGAGCTTGTGGAACTGAAAGATTCATTCAGTGAAATAAGAAACACAACAGAGAGTTTAACCAGCAGACCTGCACAAGCAGAAGAGAGAATTTCTGACCTTGAAGACAGGCTGTTTGAATTATCACAGGCAGACCAGAAAAAAGAATCAAAAAAATTGAAGAAAATCTAAGAGAGACAATGGACAACCTTAAGCGCTCAAATAACTGAATCATGGGTATTCTAGAAGGGGAGGGAAAAGGAAATGGAATTGAAAACATATTCAATGAAATAATAGCAGAAAACTTCCCAGGTATAGGGAAAGTCACAGATCTCCAGATTCTGGAAGCTCAAAGATCACCAAACACATTGAAACCAAAAATTTCCTCTCCAAGACACGTGATAATCAAACTGACAAAACTCAAAGACAAAGAGAGACTCTTAAAAGCTGCAAGAGAGAAGCAGAAAGTCACCTATTAGGGAGCCCCAATCAGAATAACATCAGACTGTTCATCAGAAACTCTAAAAGCCAAGAAAGAATGGTATGATATATTCAAAACACCGAAGGACAAAAATTGCCAGCCAAGAATATTTTACCCAGCAAGGCTATCCTTCCAAAATGAAGGACAAATAGTATATTTCTCAGACAAACAAAAACTGTGGGAGTTCACTATCACACAACCAGCCTTACAAGAAATTCTCAAGAAAGTACTGGGTTTGATACCATAAAAACAACCATTACTGCCATGAATACACAAGAAAGAACAATACCTACCAGCAAAACAAAAAATGCTAACAAAAGAGAAAAAAATAGTCTATCTATCGCCCCAAGAAACCAACAAATATAGAAGACAAACAGAAAATTAGAAAGAAAGGAACAAAAGATACTTAAGACACCTGAACAAAAATCAGGAAAATGCTAGAAGTAAATCAACACCTTTCAATAATACCTCTAAATGTAAAGGGATTAAATTCCCCATTCAAAAGACACTGACTGACTGACTGACTGGATTAAAAAGATGGACCCAACAATATGCAGTCTTCAAAAGACTCACTTGACCTGTAAAGACACACATAGACTAAGAGTGAAAGGATGGAAATGCAAATAGAAATGAAAAACGAGCTGGAGTATCTATTCTTATATCAGATAAAATAGACTTTAAAGCAAAAACCATAAAAAGAGATAAAGAAGGCCACTATATAATGATAAAAGGATTTATCCATCAAGAAGACATAACAATGATAAATATACATGCACCTGATATTGGAGCAGCCAGATTTACAAAACAAACACTATTAGATCTAAAGAATGAGATAGACACTAACACCATAATAGCAGGGAACCTGAACCCCACACTCTCATCATTGGACAGATCATCTAGGTAAAAAACCAACAGAGAAACACAAGATCTAAATAATACTTTGGAACAATTGGATTTGGCAGGTATCTACAGAACATTCCATCCAACAACCTCAGAATATTCATTCTTTTCCTCAGCACATAGAACATTCTCCAGGATAAACCACATGTTAGGTCCCAAAGAAAGTCTTAACAAATTCAAAAAAATTGGTATTATTCCATGTATTTTTTCCAATCACAATGGATTAAAATTAGAAATCAATAATAAACAAAACTCTGAAAACTATACAAACACATGGAAATTAAACAACATTCTACTTAATGACATGTGGGCCCAAGAAGAAATTAAACAGGAGATCAGGAAATTTCTTGAAACTAATGAAAATAATGACACATCATACCAAAACCTGTGGGATACTGCAAAAGCAATATTAAGGCGGAAATTTATCACATTAAATGCTTACTTCAGAAGAATGGAAAGATGGCAAATAATTAACCTAACACTTCACCTTAAAGATCTAGAAAAACAAGAACAATCCAAACCTAAACTTAGTAGACAGAAAGAGAAAATTAAGATCAGAGTAGAACTAAATGAAATAGAAACATGAAAAACAATACAAAAGATCAATGAAACGAAAAGTTGGTTTTTTGAAAAGATAAATAAAATTGACAAACCTTAGCAAGATTAACTAAAAGAGAAGACCCAAATAACAAAAATTAGAAATAAAAAGGTGATATTACATTTGACACCTCAGAAATACATGAATCATTAGAGACTACTATAAACATCTACATGCCAACAAATTTGAAAATCTGGAGGAAATGGATAAATTTCTGGATGCATACAAATTATCAAAACTGAGCCAAGAAGATATAGAATATCTGAACAGACCAATAACAATAAAAGAGATTGAAGCTGTTATCAGAAGGCTCCCAACAAAGAAAAGCCCAGGACCAGACGGATTCACTGAAGAGTTCTATCAAATCTTCAAAGAGGAACTGATACCAATCCTCTACAAACTGTTCCAAAAGATTGAAACAGAGGTCATGCTCTCAAACTCATTCTATGAGGCAAACATCACCCTGATACCCAAACCAGACAAAGATGCATCAAAAATAGAAAACTACAGGTCAATATCCTTGATGAATACAGATGCAAAAAATCCTCAATAAAATACTAGCTAACAGAATACAGCAACACATACAGAATATCATACACCATGATCAAGTGGGATTCATCCCAGGGATGCAAAGTTGGTTCAACATATGCAAATCAATAAATGTGATACACCACATTAATAAAAGCAAAGACATAAAACCACATGATCACCTCTATTGACACTGAAAAAGCATTTGACAAAATTCAACATTTGTTCATGATAAAGACTCTTTACAAGTTAGGCATAGATGGAAAGTATCTCAACATAATTAAAGCCATATACGATAAGCCCACTTTCCATATCATCCTGAGCAGGGAAAAGCTGAAAGCTCTTCCCTTAAAAACAGGAATTAGACAAGGATGCCCACTCTCACCACTCCTATTCAACATAGTGTTGGAAGTACTAGCCAGAGCAATCAGAGAAGAGAAGGAAATAAATAGCATCCAGATTGGAAAAGATGAAGTCAAGCTGTCTGTTTTTACAGATTGTAGAGAGCACTAACATTAATAAAGCAAATGTATTTCACAGGGCCTAGCCTCCAAAGCCCTGTAGTTTCGGGTTTAGCCTAACTTTTTAAAATTACACATAGAAATGTTAAGCTTGCAAAAGACAGGAAAATTTCCCTGGGCTAAAGTCTCTGTTGTAGATAAAGAATTGTAACACAGCAAAATTGCCAGCTCAAGGACAGATGTCCTTGGTGCAGGTTAACATACTGATTGATATGTTAAGGAAGTTACTTGATTGTTATGTAAATATGCTAAGGAAATTGCTGTAGGGAAAGAAAGTGTTTGCTAAGAACAAGCTTTTGTTGGTGGACTGACTTAACTTTTTACTAATTGCATTATGGAATATCACTTTGTTATTTCACTGATGTTACGAGCTTCTATTGTTAAACTATACTTAGCCATAACTCGACCTATGTCCCTTTTCTGTAACTTTCTGGCCTGGAGAATAAATACCAAGAAAGAACTCCAGTTCAGTTTTAATTTTCCAAGGAGAAATGCCTCTCTCTTGAGGGCTCCTGGAAATTAACCCCTTCGGGGCTTCTCACTGCTCAGAAGAAATGGGCTTTGAGTAATCCTTTGCATCTCCATCACCCTGGGGGAGATGTGACAGTGGATGATATGATCCTATATATTGAACAGCCTAAAGCTTCTATGAAAAAACTCCTAGAGTTGATAAATGATTTCAGCAAAGTTGCAGGATACAAAATCAACACACAAAAATAAGTAGCATTTCTATACTCCACCAGTGAACATACAGAAAAAGAAATCAAGAAAGCTAGCCCATTTACAATAGCCATTAAAAAAAATAAAATACTTAGGAATAAAGCTGACCAAGGATGTGAAAAATCTCCATGAAGAGAACTACAAACCACTGTTGAGAGAAACTAAAGAGGACACAAGAAGATGTAAAGATATCCCATGCTCCTGAATTGGAAGAATTAACATTGTGAAAATGTCCATATTACCCAAAGTGAACTACAGATTCAATGCAATCCCCATCAAAATTCCAAAGACATTTTTCTCCAAGAAGGAAAAAGCTATCCAGACATTTATATGGAACAACAAAAGACCACACATAGCCAAAGCAATCCTGAGTGAAAAAAAATAAAGCTGGACACATAACACTACCAGACTTTAAACTATATTACAAAGCTATAATAACCAAAACAACATGGTACTGGCATAAAAATAGACACACAGATCAACGGAATAGAATAGAGAACCCAGAAATCAATACATATGCCTATAGCCATCTGATCTTTGACAAAGGCAGCAAATCTACATACTGAGGAAGAGACTGCCTTTTCAACAAGTGGTGCTGGGAAAACTGGATACTCATGAAGGAGAATGAATTTAGACCTATACCTTTCACCATATACCAAAATCAATTCAAAAGGATTAAAGAATTAAATATACATCCTGAAACAATAAAACTCCTTAAAGAAAACATACGGGAAACACTCCAGGAAGTAGGAGTGGACACAGAATTCATGAATAGGAACCAAAAAGCACAGGCAACTAAAGGTAAAATAAACAAATTGGATTATATCAAACTAAAAAGCTTCTGCACAGCAAAAAAAACAATCAACAGAGTAAAAAAAACAACCAACAGAGTGGGAGAAAATATTTGCAAAATATACATCCTGACAAAGGATTCATATCCAGAATATACAAGGAACTCAAACAACTTTACAGCAAAAAAACAAGTAACCCAATTAAAAAATGGGCAAAGGAGCTGAATAGGCATTTCTCAAAGGAAGATATATGAATGGCCAACAGACACATGAAAAAATGCTCAACATCACTCAGCATCTGGTAAGTGCAAATCAAAACCACACTGAGACACCATCTCACTCCAGTTAGAATGGCTAACATCCAAAAGACTGAGAATGATAAGTGCTGGAGAGGTTGTGGAGGAAAAGGAACTCTCATTCACTGTTGGTGGGGCTGCAAAATGATGCAGCCTTTATGGAAAATGATATGGAGGTTCTTCAAAGAATTACAGATAGATCTACCATATGACCCAGCTATTCAACTGCTGGGAATATACCCAGAGGAATGGAAATCATTATGCCAAAGGGATAACTGTACTCCAATGTTTATTGCAGCTCTATTTACAATAGCCAAGAGCTGTAACCAGCCCAAATGTTCATCATCTGATGAGTGGATAAGGAAACTGTGGTACATTTACACAATGGAATACTACTCTACTATAAAAAAGAATGAAATACTACTATTTGCAACAACATGGATGGACTTAGTGAAAATTATATTAAGTGAAACAAGTCAGGCACAGAAAGAGAAATACCACATGTTCTCACTTATTTGTGGGAGCTAAAATAAAGAAAGAAAGAAACACAGAAACAAATAAAGGGGAGGGTGAAGAAGACAGAATAACCACAAAAATTCCTTGTACTATTTAAGTCAAGTGAACAGATATGATGTGGGGGGGTGGGGAGAGGGTGGAGAGGAATGGGTAAAGGGGTATGAAAATCAAGTACAAGGTATATTGAGAAGTAAAATAAAAAATATATATAAAAAATAAAATAAAATAAAAATAAAACCTACCTGCTACAATTTTGAATTAAAATAATAAATAAATAAATGTTAGAAAAGAAAAGCAAAAATTTTTTTTATGTCTATCCATTACAGAATAAATATTCTAATCAATAACTTTCCCATAAATTAAAAATAACCAGTTTGGGCCGGCCCAGTGGCGCACTCGGTAGAGTGCAGCGCTTGAGCGCGGCAGCGCTCCCGCCAAGGGTTCGGATCCCATATAGAGACTGGTCCGCTCACCGGTTGAGCACGGTGCGGGCGCGACACCGAGGGTTGCAATCCCATTGCCGGTGGCGGTACGGGCGCGACACTGAGGGTTGCGATCCCGTTACCGGTCACGAAAAAAGACAAAAAGGAAAAAAAAATAACCAGTTTGAAGAACTGATGGGGAAAGATCTCATTTACAATATCAACAAAAGACTATCAAGTACCTAGAGGATGGTTGAACCTGTCGATGTGCATTGAAGAAATGTGGAACACTCTACTTGGGGACATGAAAAGGAGACTTGAGTAAGAGGAGAGATATGCATTATCCTTGGGCAGGAAGATGCATATTGTAAAAATGTTCATCTGTCTTATGTAAATCTATAAATTCAATGCAATCCCAATGTGACTGTTTTTGAAATTTGACAAGACAATTCTAAAGTTGAGGTGGAAGAATTAGTGGAAGCCAAGAATTTTGTAAACTTAAGATGTTGCCTACTAGATACTAAAAACGTTACATCAATTGAGTGCTTAGTGCTGAATTAAGTGTTTTGTATACATTGTGAATTCTACTTACTCCATCCCAAAACTCAATGAAGTTGAGCAGCACCTGCTGCTTGGAGATGTTAAACAATTTGCCAATATCACCAAAGTACTAAATATCAGGAGTCTGTATTTGACCCCAGGACTCATTACCTCAAAGCTTAAATTTTAACTATTATGCTAATTGAACATTTTACAAAGCTAGAGAAATCAAAACAACCTGGTATTGAGAGAGGGCACAAATGAACAAATTAATAGGGGAAAAAAATATATGTATACATTTCGCACTTCTAACATAAACGTAAAATTACAGATTTGTTTTTTCTTACACTTTATTTTTTCCGTGATTTATTATGGTGAACAGTGTAAGGAAGAATTTGTTTACCTTTTCACTCTTTTCAAAGAAAGAATTATTGAATACATTGATCAACTCTATAATTTTTCTTTTTGTAATTCATTGGGTTTTTAAAAGTTATTATTGTTTTCCCTTCCTTATTTCCTTTGGTGCATTTTGTATTTATGTAAGTTTCTTGAGTTGAATCCCTAATTTTTTTATTTAATGATGAAGCACTTCTTGACCCTTTATTTTTCCTACTGAACTTTTTATTCTCTTTAGATTCTGAAAAAATCTTGTGAAGACATTTATCAGAATTTTATTAAAGGTATAAATTAATTTGTGGTGAAATGACATTTTTACATATTGAATCTTCCCAATAAGGAGCATGACCCTCCATTTATTCAAGTTCTCTTTTATGTCTTTCAGCAAAACTATAAAAGTTTTATTCCTTAGGGTCTTGCACAGTTTTCAATAGTTCATGCCAAGAACATTTTTTTCCTTAACTAGTTATTGCTATTTTATAAGAAACCTCTTGACTTCGTTAACTGAATTTATAACTGGTTCCCTTATGAACGCTCTCCTGCAGCTTCCCTAGGATTTTCAAGGTTAAAAAAATATGTATTATATACAAATCATAATAATTTTATTTCCTGTTTCATAGTTTCTTCTTTCTGTTTATTAAATAATTGCATTAGGTAAAACTTCTTGAACAATGTCAACTAATAGTGGTTATGGTGGGCATCTTTGTCTTGCTTCTGACTTTAATGTGAATGTTCTAATGTTTAACTTTTTTTAATTACACTTTCTATTTTAAGATAATTGTAAATTCACATGCAGTTATAAGAGTATACACAAAGATATGTCATGTACCCTTTACCCAGTTTCCCACAAAGTTACATCTTGCAAAACTACAGTCACAACCAGGATATTAACATTGATCCAATTCATCAATCTTATTAAGATTTACCCAGTTCTATTTGTATTAATGTGTGTGCATGTGTTTTAATTCTGCAGAATTTTAACATATGTGTAAGTTGTTGTATTCACCAACACAGCAAAGACACAGGACAGTTCTATCATCAACGAGGACCCCTTATGTTGCTCTTTTATAGCCACATCTACCTTCTACACCACATCTACCTCCTACCCTATAACACCCTACATCTGTCCTTGACCCTAACAACCATTAGTCAGTTCTCCATTCCTATAATTTTGTCATTCCAAGAAAAATTATATAAATGGAACCTCACAGGCCACATCTACCTTCTACCCTATAACACCCTACACCTGTCCTTGACCCTAACAACCACTAATCAGTTCTCCATTCCTATAATTTTGTCATTCCAAGAAAAATTATATAAATGGAACCTCACAGTATGTAACCTTTTGGGATTGGCTTTTTCCACTCACTGTAATTCCCTGGCAATTCATCCAAGTAGTTGTATTAATAGTTGGTTCCTCTTTATTGCTGAGTGGTATTCCATGGTATAAACACACCACAATTTGTTTATCCATTCACCCATCAAGGACTTCTGGGTTGTTTCCAGTTTGAGGCTATTATGGATAAAGCAACAAATGATGTAGAACATCTTTTTATGTGCTTATTTGCCCTCCATATATCCTCACCATGTGAAATGTCTATTCATGCCTGTTCCTCATTTTCTAATTAGATTTTTTTTTTTTTACTGTTGAGTTTTGAGAGTTGTGACATATTCTAAATACTAGTCATTGTCAAATATGTGCTTTACAATATTTTCTCCCAGTCTGTAGCTTATCTTTTCTTCTCTTCATATGCACTCTCACATAAAAAAAAGCTTTTATTTTTGACAAGGTTCAATTTACCATTTGCTTGTTTTATGGACCATGGTTTGGCGTTAAATTTAAGAACTCTTTGCCTAGCTCTAAATCCCCAGATCTTCTCTTTTCTAAAAGTCTTATAGTTTTATGTTTTACATTTAAGCCCTTGATAAAGAATTTGACAAAATCTAACACCCATTCACCACAAAAACTCTCAGCAAATTAGAATAGAAGGAAATTACCTCAACTTGATAAAGAACATCTATAAAAAACCTATAGCTAATATCATACCTAATGGTGAAAGACTGAATGCTTTTTCCACTAAGATCAGGAACAAGGCAAGCACATGCTTTCATCACTTTTGTTCAATATAGTACTACAAGTCCTAGCCTCTGCAATAAGGCAAGAAAAGAGAATAAAAGGCATACAGTTTAGAAATAAAACTCTCTATTTGTAGATGACATGATTGTATAGAAAACTGGATGGAATCTACAAAAAAACAATTGTATTATGTGAGTTCAAGAAGGTTATAGGATACAAGGTCAATACACAAGAATCAATTGTACATCTATATATTAACAATGACCATATGGAAACCAAATTAAAAACATGATGCTATTTACAATCACTCCCAAGAAAATTAAATACTTAGGTATATGTTTACCAAAATGTGTATGATAAAAATTATGGATCTGTAATTAAGGATCTATACACTAAAAATTACAAAATATTGAAAGAAACCAAAGAAAAGCTAAATAAATGTAAAGACATACCATGTTTAGAGATTAGATGACTCAACATAGTAACGATGTCAGTTCTATCCATTAAAGAAAGAATGTAAATAGCAGACTCTTACCCACAAAATAAGAAATGGAAACATTGCTATACTTTCATTTGGCAGTTAGTGCTGCAGATAAGAAATATGAAGTCATCTTAACTTGTAGATAATCTACTTTTTTCACTTTTTGATTCTTATAGAATATTTTTATCCTATTAGATATAATTATTTCCATGATCTGTCTAGGTAAGATCTCTTTTTTTATTATCTTGCCTAGAATACAGTAAAACATTTCTGGACACATATTTGGATTCCCTTCTGGCTTCTCAGAAGCCAAAAAAACTTGTTTTGCCTGATCATTGCCTCCACTGCAGTTAACCTCGTTGCCTCCCCACCCCCCACCACCACACACAGAGATACCTGTTATTCTTTGTTCAGATTCTTGCACAAGTCAGGGATCTTAATTGCAAGCAACCCAAACTAAAACAGGTTGCCTTAGTTGTGAAAGAATTTATTAAAAGGTTATTGGGAATCTTACAAAAATGTCAATAAGACCAAAACCCAGCTTGTAAAATGGGCAACACAGAATGAGGCTCAGCAGCAACAAAATGACAGCCAAGTTACACCACAGAACACACTCAATGAGGACTCCTAGAGGCCTGGCTCACAGCAGTGCCACTGAACTCTGGACAGTGCAGCTTGCACCATGGCTTCTGCTGCCCTGGACCCAATGCTGTCACCCTCAAAATGAATTCACATTGCTCCTTTCATCTTTGTGCTGCAGGCTTCCTTTTCAAAGTCCCAGATGGCTGTGGCTGATTGACTGGCATGTCACCTGCTGGTACTCTAGCAAGAAGTATGTGAAAATGGGATTCTGGCTTTTTCAGATTCTATGTGTAAGGCGGTTTCCACCACCAACATACCTAACATGAGGAATTCCACAAACATAGAAAGGGGGTTCCACTATGACCTTGTTTTTCTGTCCTCTGTCTTCTCACTCATTATTTCATCTCTCTATTCGTTCCTACTTTCTAGAAGAACTACTCATATTTGCCTTCCACATCACTATTCCAGTTTTCCACAGTGTCAGTTCTGCTCCTCACCTCCTTACGTGTGGATATTGATCCTTTAAGTTTCTTTCCCATCCTTCCTTTGAACCTACAATTCCCAGGTAGATTGACCACAAAAATGGCTGCCAACAATTCCTCCTGAAGCTGTACAAACATGCACCTATCAAGGGATGGAGACTATTTCCATCTCCTTCAATCTGGTGTGACCTTGTGACTTGATTTAACCAATAGAATGCAGCAAAACTAATATTTGAGAACTTCCAGTCCTAGGTCTTAAGAGATCTGGCAGCTCCCACTTTCTCACTTTGGGGACCCAGCTGCCATTTAAAGAAACTCAAGCCATATGAGAGATGGGGCTCCCACAGTTCTGTAGCCACCAGGTGCCAGATGTGCAAGTGAAGTCATCTTGGCCATTCCAGCTTCAGCCTAGTTCCCAACTGAATGCTACCACCTCTTGGAGCAGACTCCACACCTCATGGAACAGAAAAATTGCCTAATTGGCCCTGCCCTAATTCCTTCCCACCGAATTGCGAGCAAATGAAATGGTCTGTTTTAAGCCACTAAGTTTTGGGGTACTTCATCACATAGCACACTCTCACATCTTACCTAGTTCCCTTTTTATCTCACCTTGTCATCTTTTTATCTCATCTTGTTTCATCTTGGTTTTCTCTCTCCTTATGGTCTTCTTTAGTTATTCATAAAGACCACACCTTTTTTCTTTTCCAACTTAGTGACGGGTCCAAACACTTTTCTAAAATTGTATTCTAGTTATTCTCTGCACTTCTGAGTCATCAGGATGAGGTTTCCTTTCTCATGTTCTGCAGTTTGTTTGTTTTTTAATAGACCAAGCTGAGTGTTTTTCCCTTTTTATTTATTTTCAAAATAAAAGAGATATATCAAGATTCTGTTTTAGCAACAGACAAAATGTGTAGATTTCCCTTGGTCCTACCACTGTCTGTTTGGAATCAGTCCAGTCCCCTTCTCATAACTAGCAACAGGGCTTTTGAGTTCTCAATATCCTATAGAGATCTCAGCCCAGCTCCCAAGATCTGGTTCCCAGGAGTTCTTTTAATATAATGCTGCTGTGCTATGGTAGAGACTCATCCCACCCCTGAAACTTCCTGAAATTTTGAGCCTGTGATTCCCAGCATGCATTGGTACCAGGTCTGTTAATGATTCTGTCCTTGCCCACAGGCATGGAGCTACACATGAGGGTAGCATACTTCCTTGAACGCAAAGTACCACCATCATATTGTCCTGCTATCCCCTATTGCCCTGTTGTTTTATAGCAGTTGCAGTCTCCCAATGAATGTAGAAACATTAGTGGGAAGGCAGAATAAGCAGCCCCATGAGGGCATGGTGGTGGGCCAGCTTCCCAGTCTTTTCATCAGTTTGGTCTCAGAGTGTCTTAGGGAAACCAGAGGAGGAGGAAAGAAATATTCTGCTTTGTTTCAAAAGGAGCATGACTATACACTTGTTTCTGGTTTGGTGATATCGCTTCACCAATGTTCTATTTAGTAAATTCCTCTTATAATCTGAAAATATGTTGTTCATAAGCATTGATTTTCAATGATTTTATACATTTTTATCTCTTTCTAAGTCACCATGGGTTTTTGGAGGGAAGGTCATAGAGATCACATCAGAGACTACCAACTGAAAGTCCAAATTTATGCATTTTAATGAATAATAGAGGTTCGTATTAGATCTGCTGCTCGAATTGCATGAGTAGGAACACAATGTGCAGAAGGAATTTTAATTCCACTTTCTCAAAAGATGCAAATGAACTGTGGAGAAAAAGATCGGGAAGAAAAATGTCCTAGGTAAGGGAAAGGTCTTACGGAAAATGTTTTCTAGCTTAAATCAAGGTACTGAATCAGGAAATTATGCATCATTATAGTGCCAAGTTTTAGGGTTGAAGTAGAGCCTCAAGGGTAAAGATCTTGAATGCTACAGTCGGGATGTTGAGGTCAATATCGAAAGTTAAATTTGAGCCAATAAATTTCTAAACCACAGTAGCTCCTGAATCTAAGTACAGAGAGAACAGAAGTAAAGAGCCATTCTAAAATCAGGGCATTGAGTGAAAATCTGTAGATTGAATCATGTGATACAGACCCAGGCTCTCTTCCCCTACTACTCTGGTTATCTATTGCTGTATAACAACCACCTCAAAATGTAATGGCTTAAGATAGCAAGCATTTTATTGCTTACAATTCTGTAGGTTGACTGTACCCAGATAAATAGTTCTCTCACACCATAGGATATTGGCTGGGTACTATAGCCATCTGAGGATTCAACTGGGCTGGAACATCCATATGGCCAACGCACATGTCTGGTGCCTTGGTTGGTCCCACTGGAAGGCTGAGATCAGGTGGGGTACTGGGATGGCTGGGCCTCTCTCTCTCTCCATGTAGTTTCAGGGCAATATTCTCTATGCTTGTCCTCTCTTCTATAGCCTCCCTAGCAAGGTGGCTAGACTTCTTATATGGTGTCTCAGGGCCCCCACAAGTACAAAAGTAGAAGCTTCCAAGCCTTCTTAATGCTTAGTCTTACAACTATCACAACGTCACTTTTGCTATATTCAACTGGTTAAAGCAGTCACAAAGCTAATTCAGATTTAAGGGGAAGAAAAATAACTCCTCCTTTTGAAGGAAGAATTATAAAATCTCAGTGGCCATTTTTAATACACCAAATCAACCAAGTTCCAGAACACTAGCAGCATGTGTATAATAAAAGTGAGGCTCAGAACAAGAACAAAAATTAACAGATGGGATCGTATCAAACTAAAAGTCTTCTGCACAGCAAAGGAAACAATAAACAGAGCAAAAAGACAACCTGCAGAATGAGAAAAAAATATTTGCAAATTATACATCCAATAAGGTATTAATACCCAGAATATACAGAGAACTCAAACAACTCAATAGTAAAATAATAATAATAATCTGATTTAAAAATTGACAAAGGAACTGAATAGATATTTTTTGAAAGAAGACACACAAATGGCCAACAGATATAAGAAAAAATTCTCAATATCACTAATCATCAGGGAAATGCAAACCAAAACCACAATGAGATATCATCCCACTCCAGTTAGAATGGCTATTATCAAAAAGACATAAATAAATAACAAATGCTGGAAAGGATCTGGAGAAAGGGGAACTCATACATTGTTGTTAGGAATGTAAATTAGTACATCCATTATGGAAAACAGTATAGAGATTTCTTAAACAACTACAGATAGAATTACCGTTCGATCCAGCAATCCCACTACTGGGTGTATATCCAAAAGAATGGAAATCAACATGTTGAAGGGACACCTGCGCTCCCATGTTTATCGCAGCTGTATGCACAATAGCCAAGAGTTGGAAGCAACCTAAATGACCTTCAGTGGATGATTGAATTTAAAAATTGTGTACATACACAATGGAATAGTACTCAGCCATAAAAAATAATGAAATTCTGCCATTTGCAGCAACCCAGATGAGCTTGAAGAAAATTATGTGAAATAAGCTAGGCACAGAGAGAGATACCACATGTTCTCACTCATATGTGAAAGCTAAAAAATTTGATCTCATAGAAGTAGAGAGTAGAATAGTGGTTATTAGAAGCTGGTGGGGGGAAGAAGAAAGGGGGAGAATATATAGAGGGAGATGGGGGGGGTGGCCAGTGGATACAAAATAATAAAGAAATAGAATGGGATCTAGGGTTCTATAGCAATATAGGGAAACTACAGTTAACGACAAGGTTCCTTGTATCTTTGAATAGCTAGTTGAGATGGTGTTGCAGGTTTCTAACACAAAGAAATGACAAATGTTTGAAGTGATGGATATACTGAGCACCCTGATAAGATCATTACACACAATATGAATGTACCCAAATGTTATATTGTATTCCATAAATATGTGAAATTATCATGGGTCAATTAAGAAAAATAAAAAGAAAGGAAAAATAAAATAGAGAAATAGAGAGTAGAATAGTGGTTACCAGAGGCAGGGAAAGGGAAGGGGAAGAGGCCCGGGGAAAGGACAGTAGACCCGTACAAAGTTACAAAACTACAGTTAAATAGGAAGAATAAGTTCTGGTGCTCTAGGGTGACGATAGTTAATAATATTGTATTGTATTGTATATGTCAAAATAGACAGAAAAGAGGATCTTGAAAGTTATAACCACAAATAAATGGTAAATGTTTAGGTGCTAAATATGCTAACTATTCTGATTAGATCAGTATACAATATATGCTTGTATTGAAACAACACCCTGTATCCCTTAAAGATGTACAATGAAAAATATAAATTAAAAAAAAGAAATAGTAGAATAAGTATACAAATACATATACACTAGGGCTCTTTATTGCAGTTTTGTATGTGATCATGAAAAATTGGAAACAATTGCTACTAATCTATCATTATTATCACATAAAGAATATAGAAACAATATAACAATATATTGTTTTGTTTTTAAAAGGCTCCAGAAGCAAGTCAAGGTCCATTGACAGATGAATGGATAAACAAAATGTGGTATACTCATACAATGGAATATTATTTGGCCTTAGAAAGGAAGGAAATCTCAGCTGTCCAGTTAGCTCAGTTGGCTAGAGCATGGTGCTGATAACACCGAGGTCAAGGGTTCAGATCCCCATACTGGCCAGCTGACAAAAAATGGAAGGAAATTCTGACACATGGTATGACGTAAATGAGCCTTGAGGACAAGCTAAGTGTAATTAGCCAGTGACAAAAAGGCAAATAGTGTATGATTCCACCTATATGAGATCCGTAGAGTAGTCAAATTCATGGAGAAATTCATAGGAAATGGGGAGTTGTTGTTTAATGGGTACAGAGTTTCAGTTTTGCAAGATGAAAAAGTTCTGGAGATTGGTTGCACAACAGTATGAATATGAGGGCACTTCAAGAACTTCATGGAAGGATTCATATTATCTTTCAATTCTACTTTTCCACCAACTTTTTGAAGTACCATCATATACTTAACGCTACTCTACACTTAGAAATGTTTAAGATGGTAAATTTTTGTTGTGTTTTTAATCACAAAATTTTTTAAAAGATTCCAAAACAGTATGCATAATGTATTCCCATTTTTGTGATATATCAAGAAAATGTTAGCAATAAGAAAAAAAAGGGAGGCTCTACCATACAGAAAGGATAATAGAGGATTTTTTATATTTTTTTCTGTTTTTGGGGGGAAGAGGACCAAATTAAAGAAAAGATCCCCATATTTGCTGAAGGTTCATAACAAAAGAGGGAGGCTCTACCATACAGAAAGGATAATAGAGGATTTTTTATATTTTTTTCTGTTTTGGGGGGGGAAGAGGACCAAATTAAAGAAAAGATCCCCATATTTGCTGAAGGTTCATAACAAAAGACTCTGAGCTACCTGATTACCTGCTCAGTAGCCCTGCCTCCTTTTTCAGCTTCTGATCTGGTTTCTCATCCTCACTCCTAACTATGAGTGGATAATTAAGAATTGCCAGACATCTGAGGAAAATCCTCCATGTGAACGACAGAGATAAACAAATAAAAAGAGAACTCAGAAGAAACAGAGATAACATGGAAATAACAGAAAACCTCAAAAATATGCATATAATTAACATTCTCAGGGAGATAAAAGAAAATATTTGCATCCATGAAATAAGGAGATGATCTATAAGAAAGAACAATTAGACAGCAATAAAGAGCTCTTGAAAATTAAATATATGAACAAAAAATCAATAGGAGAGTTGGAGGATAAAGTTAAGAAAGTGACTTTTTTATAAAGTAGAACAAAAATGACAAGGGCCTGGACAACATAGAGAAGATTCAAAAATTAAATGATAAATTCAAGAGACCCAATTTCCAACATCTAGGAGTTTCAGGGTGAAGAGAGAAAATGGTGCAGAAATAGCTATGGAAAGAAGGAAGGAAGGAAGGAAGGACCACATGAAATTTTCCCAGAATTGAAGAACATGGCTCTTCAGATTAAAGTCCATTTTTTAAAAAACCCACACCAGGACTCATCATAATAAAATTTTAGAATAGTAGGAGTAAAGAAAAGACTCTAAAAAGCTTTTTGAGAGAAAAGACAGCCCAAAGGACTAAGAACAAGAATGAAACTGAACTTTTCAACAGCAACAATGGAAACTATAAATTATTCTGAGGGAAAATTATTTTCTGCCCACAGTTCTTTGCCTATATTCAATCTACTTTGTGAGTAGAAGAAAGACATTTCCACATACTCAGAGTCTCCTAACATTTACCTCCATTGTGCCATTTCTCAGGAAGCTATTGGGGGATGTTCACCACCATAACAAGGGAGTAAAACAAGTAAGAGGAAGACACACATGAGATTAAAGCAACAAGAAATAAGCATAAGAAAGAGTCAAAGAGAATGCCGGAATGCTAGGGAGAGGAAGGGCCAGGATGAGGCTGTGCAGCAGCACAGAGAGAAATGAGTCCAGACGGAACAGTAGGTCAGACAGTGCAAGGTGATGTGACCAGTGGGGAGAAAATGAAAGTGTTGAATTATCTCGTAGGCTTGACCAATCAGAAAATTGTACTGAGAGGTATTGTAAAAGAGTGTGAAATTACTTAGATGTTCAAAAGAAACTAAAATGAAAAAAAAATCGGAGGCATTTATTAACTCCAGGAAAAACTGAAAGCTGTACAAAAATAGAGGTGTAATTAGACTATACCATTTGTATAAACAGTGAGAAAAATTTATAGCCATCATAATAAAAACTCTGAAAATGATTTTAACTAAGGATTAAGATATAATGATATTAGGAAAGTAGGGGATGCAGAAAAGTGTGTATAAGTGAGTTTAAATTTTCATCTCTCATAATAGAAAGTCAATAATGTCTGAAGTTGATGGATAAAAAAAGCAATACATTAATTTTAGTTAGAGATATAGTTCTAAACACCAAGACAAACACTAAAAAGTTTTTCTTTTCTTTATTTTTTTTTTCTCTCTTTTTTGGTGGCTGGCTGGTATGGGTGTCTGAACCCTTGACCTTGATCTTATAACACCATGCTCTAACCAACTGAGCTAACCACCCAGCCCTAAAAAGTTTTAAATGTTTCCTTCTGGAAAGTTGGATGGAATGGGAGTGGTAAGTACAGTCTTGAGCAGTCTCAGTAGGACTCCCTGCCTATAGCATCCAGATAACCCCCTCCTTATCCCATACCCACTTCCCTTTCCCAGGCAGACACCCCCAGTACAGACCCTTGCAACCCATTTCCACTCTGTCACAAATCCCTTTCCACGTTAACTACCCCTATGTTCACCCTAGGCTCAGACACTGCCCAGACACACTTTACTGCCTGTTTGCATTTGTAATTATTTGAGACAAGCATGTTTGTTGCCTGCAAGTCCCAGGAAAAAATGCAAATGAGAAACTGTAAAAAATGAAGGATGTGGGACCAATAAGATCAGAAGAAAGGTGTTTCAGCCTAAAGCTCATGAGGCAAGTGGACAGACACATTTACTGAGTTTTGAAAAGATTGTTAATCTAGCGTGGATAGTCACGTCTACTGGTTTTCCCTCCTTCCCAGATCCATCCTTCATCTCACAACCTGCAGAGACATCTCCTTTTCAGGAGAGCTGTGCCTTCAGACTTGACCAACTCCCAGCCTATCAAACGTCTGGGTGTTTTTCCAGACAGTCAGCTTCAGAAAACACAAGACTGTGCCTTTTCCATTTACTTAGACCATAGCAGTGAGCAGTGAGGGCATTTATAGACCCCCCAACAGGGGCTGAATTAGTTGTTGTCTGATTCAACTCTCAGCAAAGGCCTGGAGTCTGCTCACACATGTCCTTCTTTTCCCAGCTGAGCTGTGAGCTGTCTGGGAGGCCAGTGTCTGGCTCTTCATATCTGTATTCCCAGATCAGACCACAGCAGAGCCACTTAGTAGGTGTCAATAAATGTGTATTGAATGAATGAATGAATTTAATAATTTGCAGATTTCACTGATAGATCTTGCCCTCATTAGAGGGTCCTAGCACAGCAAAGCTTAGTTGAATTACACCAAGGTAGTGGTTCTTAAGGGTAATCCCTGGGCCAGCAACATCACCGGGGAAGTTGTTAGAAATGCACATTCTCAGGCCCCACCCAAACTTGCTGAACTAGAAACGCTGGGGGTGGGGCCCAGCAATCTGTATTTTGGCTAGCCCCCCAGGGGGTCCTGATGCCAGCTCAAGTGAGTGAGATAAAGTAACCATAGCAAGAACTACAGAGGCTCTATCTGGACTTTGCTGATGGGTCCTCCATTGACTGATGGCAGGACTTGAGGCACATAATTTGTTCTAAAGAAATGTGATCTGATATTTTTAAGTTCTGTTGAGAATTGCCTCTGGCAAGAACCATGAGCTTCGGCTACTGTAAAAGGTTTCCAGGTTAGACAGGAGGAGGGTTGCCGGACTACAGTAACTGAGGGAAGATATAGAATTTCACTGCTGAAATGTGAGGGAGTGGGGACAAGATGACTTTAGGGAGTCATACACCGGATCCAAAGAGCAGAGGTTAGATTCCTGCTCAGAGCGCACCCTATGTGCTGAGCACCTCTCCTGTCCTGGCAGCTGCCCCTCCTCCCCCACCACCCTTCCCTTCGTCCTCATCCTCCAGGGCAGAGCCAGCAGCCAGCTCCAGGGACAGATTTATGGCTCACCATCATGAATAATGCAGCAGCCCAGCTCTTGAGGCAGAAGCTTCTGGGCAGCCCATAAATCACTGCAGACACTGTGCCAGGCTGCTTAATCAGCTGTCCCCAGGGCACCTCAGCAGAGGAAAGGAGGGCACCCTGGCTGCCTTCAGTAGCCCATTAATAAGGCCCAAGGCTACAGCACCAGACCTCTCTCTGCGATCCCCACAGCCCTCACACATCATGGCCCCACAGAGGAGAGACACCCTAGAAGGGACAGCAGAAGGGCATAGAAGAGACAGTCCTTAATCCAGGCAGCTCCAGCATGCGAGCGTGTGTGCGTGCGTGCGCACACACACACACACACACACACACACGCACGCACACACGCACGCACTTCTGCTCCAGAGCTTAGGGCCACAGTGCGAGGTCATGCATTCATTGCATAAGGGACCCAGCAGGAGGGGTGCAGGTGCACGTGGGGCTGAAATCCAGCCCAGACATTGGCCACTAGCCATTGCACTGGCTCAGGGGGCTCCTATTTCTGATTTATCCAAAGGTGTGATCTTTGCTCATGGCTGCAGTGCTGGGCATACACCTGGATCCCGCCTCCTTCCTAGCCCCTCATCCCCTATGACCCTGGTCCTGCCTCCTCCTAGACCCCAGTCTCCCCGGTGCTTTCTCCACCCCTGGCAGATAGGCTAAAGCCCTGCACTGGGTGACCCACCATCTCTAGGCATTGACTATGTGACAGGATTTTTCAGTGCTGTCTGCCCCAGACTCCCCATCTCTAAACTACTAGGAATAGGAAGCCCAGAGCTGACACATGCCCACAGATTGCCCAGTGTATAGATGCACAGAGCCGTGGACATGACTTTTCCTGAGACAGCTGGCCACAGGGTCATTCCCTTACAGGCAGGTCAGGGCAGCCCCTCGCTGTGAGTAATCACAATAGATGATCCCCAACCGATAGCAGAGTCTGAATGTCCTCCAGTGTATTTGCATTCCAAATAGTGTATATTTCCCACGAGGACTGCTCAGGCAAGCTTTAACTATGATCTAACAGAAAGACCTTCTCAAATTGAGGGATGATTCTCAACCCACTAAAACTCTGATTCATGAATCTACTAATGATCTTTATTCTCCACTGGAGAGGAAGATATTGCTCATAATAAAAGGGTATGTTTGGGGTGGTGGGGGGTGTTATGCACAGGGGAGCAGCCATCTGAAAATAGAGTTAGGAATTTTAGAAATGTACAAAGTTCCTGAACCATGTCTCCCATCACATGACCCATTCGGTGTCTCCGGAAATCCCACATGGAAAATTGGACCGAAGCAGGGAGACACAGTGTCCCCAGGGAGGCAGGAAGGCTGGAAGACGGAGAGCCCAGCAGCCCTGGGAATGGCAGCTCCCTTGGACATGTGGTTTAATGAGTGAGCCAGGTTGCCTGCTGTGGGAAGAGTCTCTGAGGCCCCCCAGGTCATAGGGACAGCCACAGCAGGCCACTTCCTGCCCTGGCCACCCTCTCTCCCCAGCCACCGCTGATTCCAAGTGTTACATGACTCAGCACCCAGAGCCACTGACCACTGAGTTTATCAGCATCCTTGGGGAAGCCTAGGCAACCAGAAGTCCCCAAGTTCACTAACAACCACAGGCTGCTTATGAAATGATGCCCCTGTCCTATTAGAGGAAATGCAGCCCCTGCCTTTGGTGGATGCCTGTCCTGTGGCCATGCTATTGGCCATCACAGCGAGGCATTCAAAAAAATATTCACTTCATAGCCACAGGACTCCATGGGGGAGCCATGCCTATGGTCCTTTCTCTAGCTATGAGTCAGACAGTCATTTAGCCACTCAACAAATGCATCTAAAGCCTACTGTTTGGGCCAGCCCGTGGCTCACTCGGGAGAGTGTGGTGCTGATAACACCAAGGCCCCGGGTTCGGATCCCATATAGGGATGGCCGGTTAGCTCACTGGGTGAGTGTGGTGCTGACAACACCAAGTCAAGGGTTAAGATCCCCTTACCAGTCATCTTTTAAATAAATAAATAAATAAAGCCTACTGTGTGTTGGCACTGGTACTGCAAGGTGTGCAAAGATAACTGATAAGATCTAGCACTTAGCGAGCACGGCTGGCTCCCAGGCACCCTTCAAGCACTCTACATGTGTCAGTATAAGCCTGACAGCAACCTGGCAAGGTCAATATCATTATAGTATTCATATCATCTTTATTTTACTGGAAACTGATGCACAGAGAAGTTGAGTAATCGGCTCAAGGCCACATGACAGCACAGGCTTTGACCCCAGCCTATCATCTTCCAAAGCTCAAGCTCTGAGCAGCAGCAAATCTTACTTCTGCAGTAATAGGTCTTTTCTCTCAGGAGTTCACCATCTACGAGAGAGCTGGACAAGGAACCAAATAATTAGAATATTGAGAACACTGAGCTAAAAAATGCTAACTCTGCAGGGCCTTGGTGCCTGAAGAGGGTGTCAATGTAGGATTTTGCCAGGGACTTCAGTACCTGCTCCAGAAGGGAGCAGTTTGTGAAAAATCTCAGTGGAATAAGAGTTTGGCATTTCCAGGAAATGGAAACACACTCTCTGTGGCTGTAGTCTAGGAACAGGTGAACCAAGAGGCTGGAGCGTCAGACGGAGGCCGGAGTCTGAGCTTTCGGTGCCAAGCAAGGGTGTGTGGGCTCTGTCTTGTGGGCAGTGGGGAGCCACTAAGGTTTCAAGCAGGGCAGTAACATAACCCCCACCCAAAGAGAGGCCCTGGCCTGGGGTGGGGGGGCACATCTGTGGCTAGCCTGTGGCTGAGGACCTAGTGTCCAGCTTCCCCAGGGCCTGACCTGGCCTCTGCCTGCCCCGGGCCTGGGGTGGGGCTGGGGGAGCCAGCCAGCCGGCTGTGTCCAGATGATTAAGAAGCTGGCAACAGCTCCTTGGTCCAGGGAGGCTCCAGCCAGCCAAACACAGTCTTCCCTCTTTCCTTTTTGGCATCAGGAGGACCTATTGATGTTTATCAGCCTGTGTTTATTATTCTTAACGCTGTTCAGGATGTTCCTCCAGGCTAGGGAGAGTGAGGCAGGCCAGCAGGGAGAGTGTGGGGCTTGGACCTTGGCCTCACTGCCACCAGGGGTGTGTGTCAGAGTTGGAAAGCTCACAGCTCAGCTAGCCAAGCTGCCTCATCAACAGATAAAGAAGTGGAGGCCAGACAGGGGGAGTGACTTACCCAAGATCACAAGCAGGTTAGGTGCAGAGGATTATCTGCAAAGAGAACCAAGCCTGAATTCAGCTCTGTAAGTTCCTACATCTCTCGATCAGTGCTTGGTGTTTTGTTCAACCGACACTTATTAGGTGCCAGTTACATGAGTGGGCTCTGGAAGGCTAGCCTCCAGGGCATGGAGGCTAAGATAGGGTTAAGAAGTGGCAGGAAGCATGCTCTGGGCAAAGAAAACAGCTTGGGCAAGAATATGGAACATGTAGATGCTTCCAGAGGGGGATGTGTCTGAAAAACAGGGTGAAGGTGGGCCAAAGCAAAAAACGTGGCTGAAAAACCCAGTGGTACTGACTGCTTTCCGAGCCAGAGGACTCCCTGAGAGACGTTCCTGCGTGTATATCATGTGCCGAGGTAACATGACCAGGTTGCCTTTATTCCTACAGATAATTCTCAAGTGCATACCTGCCACCTCAAATCCCACCATTAGAACTGTGTTTCCCAGGCTCTCATTACCTCACAAGTGCGACTGATCCTGATTAGGCGAGGAGGAAGGATGGAAATGCAGTCCCACCTGCTCACAGGGAGACTTTGTGTCTCTCTCCAAAGAATGGGTTTGATGCGTGTGCCAGTCAGTTTTGTGCTGCTATGACGGAATACGTGAGACTGGGTGATTTATAAGAAACAGAAATTTATTTCTCACAGTTCTGAAGGCTGAGAAGTCCAAGATCAAGGTGCAGGCATCTGGCAAGGACTTCTTGCTGCCTCCCCACATGGTGGAAGGCAAAAGGGGCAAACCCACTCACAAGCCCTTTCTACAGAAGCATTAATCTGTTTATGAGTAGGGAGCCCTCATGACTTCAACCTCTCATTGGGCCTTACCTCTTAATACTGTTGCAATGCAATTAAACTTCAACATGAGTTTTGGAAGGGACAAACACTTCAACCATACCATTGGGGCAGGGGCAGCAGCTTGGGATGAGAGCTGGCTCAGTGGGCCATGTCGGGAGGTAACGCTCCTCTAGGAACTAAGGCAAGCAGGGCTCCAGCCTGAATGGTCCCTCTAGGTTGAATCTGAGTTGCCCCTCTCCTCCCACCTGAGGTCTACAGCAGGTGAGGCACTCCATTCCCTGAGCCCAACATGGTGACTCTCCAGGTATGGTGTTAATCAGGGTCCCAGAAATGGGGGGAGCATCTGCCCAGCCCGTCTCTCCTCTTCTGCCAGGCCACCTCTGCCCTGAACCTTACCAAAGTTTATCTCCCTCTCCAGAGAGTCCTCCCCAAGTGGCCCTACTCAGTTCTGTGAACACTTAAGTGGGGAAGACTGAAGCATCAAGCACAGAGGCTGCCTCGTGTTTATCCACATGTGCTTCTCTTCCATTTGTGGCCTGTGGCCTGGGTCCCCCCACTCCATCATCAGTGAGCACCCATTGGCCCTGCTGAGATGGGCCTGTCGTAACACCACACTAGGCCCTTCTCAGCCAGAAACTGAGACAGGATCAGTGAGGCTGCTGAA
>NW_007730734.1:146442-146935 GCF_000696425.1 Galeopterus variegatus | reverse complement strand
CAGGAGTCTGGGGTTCCAGCACTGCCTCTTCCATCTGCACTGGGGACTGGGGACCAAACCCTGTCTCCAGCGGCCTCATCTGTACAGTGAAGACATTGGTCCAAAGGTTTCCCACAAGGTTTCCCAGGTATGACAGCCTGGGATTCCATTTCATTTCAATGCTCATGCTCTGTGATTGCAGTGCACATGGAAACACATGGGAGGAATGAGTTTCCAGCCTCCATATCTCAAAACCAGGCCCTGGAAGCCCACATTAGTAAATACTCACGACCTTCATGTAGTGTCTGAAATGCCCAGTGTAGATCAGGGTAGAAGAGTGAAGTCTCCCTAATACCCGAGATAGCAAAGATCAAACAGCCAACCCATGCGTGGAGCTTCTGTTAGTCATCTGTGCTCAAGGCCAGTGGTTAGTTAAGGCCATTGGCTTTGGGGACCAGAGGAAGGCAATGGAAATAGGGCAGAGTTCAGAACAGGGAATCCAACTCAGCATGCA
>NW_007730734.1:120428-145434 GCF_000696425.1 Galeopterus variegatus | reverse complement strand
TCCTTGTGCTCTCCCCGGCTGTCATTTGTAGGCCAGGGTCTGTGCAGCCAAGGAGGCTCGGATGAGTAAGAAAGTCTCTGCTCAGGGAGAGGGAAGGGTGGCATGTGCACAGCCAGTCAGGGCCACCAAGCCTTCAGGAGGCTGAGGTGGGTGACTGTGTGGGCAGGGTGGCCCTGCAGAAGGACACGCAGAAGGAGGGGCTGGCCCTGGGCCTTGTTAGTGAACAAGAGAGAAGTCAGGAAGATTCGATGGGGCAGCACCACTGGGCCTGCATCCAGGGATCTGGGATCCATGCTGAAGAGACTGGACTTTCGCCAGAAGATGGGGGAGTCCAAGGAAGGCTTGGGGTGCAATGTGCTCAGAACTGCACCCTCAGGTGAGGGGTGACAGTGCCCTGAGCCAGGGAAGGGGTTGCAGGTGCAGAGACGAAGGAAGAGATGTTGGGGAGAGCACACACAGGCCTCGGCCACTGCTGCAGGGAGCGGGGGGAAGTGGGTATCAACCTCAACACACATTTTTCTGGTCTGAACAGCTAGGGAGGTGGCGCCAAACACACAGAAACAGGTGTGGGGGGGATGAGCTCAGCTTTCCTGAGTCGCACGCGGCTGTCTTCTTCAAGCCTAAAAGGTTTCATTGACAGTCTTTAAATGATTTATCGTCCTCCCCTTCTGTATCTATTACCCTTTGGATTCAGAGTCCAATATACCCAGAGACAGAGAGAGACACAGAGATCAGGAGAACGACACAGATAGAGACAGAGATCTCCAAAGGAATGAATCTTCTCTTCTCTCTCCTTTCGCCTCTCACAAATGTAGGTTAGCTGCATGGCCTGCACAGCCCTGAGTCTTCTCCCCCACCTCGTGCCGGCCGCGGCACTGGAAGGCTTATGAAATGGAGGCCCCAGAAGGGGCCCTGACTTGCCAGAGGTCACACTTGCAGGCACTAAACGTTTCCTGATGCGCACAGGACGGTGGCCACCAAGGCCCACTGTGCTGCCTCCCAGGTTGCCATCAGAAGCATCGGGGGGTCAGAGAGGGATCCCACAAAGCTGAAGCAGCAAGACCTCCTCTTGGCCATGAACTGGGTGGCCGGGGGATGTCTCTGGTGGATGCATCAGGGATCTCCACCCCACACGAAAGGTTGAGAATATGAAAAAAATGTCAGGTCTGAATTCCTGTGGAAGTGCCTCCTGACCTTCTCTAACGTGTGGTTTGAGTTTTCCGGAAACCAAGCCCCCAGCTAATGGTTCCACTCTCTTTTCTAATAAATACATGGCCCTGGGCCTGACTCCCTTCTCTGCTTTGTCATAAGGGACCCATTATTTATGACTTGGGGATGAGTCACAGGCCTTGGCAGGGAGCTCACGGCTCTGGGCCCAATGTACTTTTCCACTCAGTAGCAAGCGAAGGAGGACACTTGTAAATTCTCCCTGTGTAGGTATCTTCACAGGGATGCTCCTCCTGGCTTAACCATAAATCATCTCCCTGTCAAATGTTCCTGGTGGTCTTTGGCTGCTGCTCAGGAGAATGGGTGAGGCGTCTTATGGACTCTAGACTCAGCTCCAACCCCAGCTTCCAGGCCACACAAACAACTATGTGCCCACAAGACTGCCACTTCTTCTCTGGGGATTTTTCCAAGGCAACTTGGGGCACAGTGAGTTGGGGGACATGAAGGAGTCAGGACAGCAGAGAAGAAAAGAAGAAGGGAGGAAAAGAGAAGAAAAGAGTGGAGGATGGGAGAAACAGGCAACAAGATGTAGGAACTTCAGGGGCTCCCACAAGACTGCCACTTCTTCTCTGGGGATTTTTCCAAGGCAACTTGGGGCACAGTGAGTTGGGGGACATGAAGGAGTCAGGACAGCAGATTCCAGAGAAGAAAAGAGTGGAGGATGGGAGAAACAGGCAACAAGATGTAGGAACTTCAGGGGCTCTCCATGACCCACAGAGCCCAGTCTGCATTTCCCAGCTAGGCACCCCTCACTCTCTGTTTTGGGGCCAGCCCTCACCTATCCCAGGACTGCCCTGGACACCCTTCACTCATTCCCAGCCTCCCTGCTTTGCTCCAGCTTTTCTCCATGACTAAAATACCCTCCCCTCCCTCCAAGCCACCTACCCAAAGAGTACTCAAGGAGTATGCCGCTGTTCATCAGGCAATGTTGCGGATGATTTCCTATTTCCTTTTCATTTGTCTTATTTACCCAAATAGATTATGAGCTCCTGAGCAAGCAGTCCTCTGTCTCTTTTCATCACTTACACAATGACCAGGCTCTTGATTTGGGGGTGGTGGGAAGGTATCAAGAACTGTGAAGAAGATGAGATTTTACACTACTTGCAAGCTAGCAAATTAGCCTGCCACTGTGTCATGGATGCTGGCAGAAGACACAAGACTCCTAGAACAGAGACAAAGAACAGCTTATTACTCATAGCAATAAGCAGTGTACAGTGAATCAACATCTGCACCAGTTTCATAAATCCTAATTCCTATAGGCTGACACAAAGAAGGCCAGCTGATGTCTGCACACACAGTAGGTTGCATTATGGGAAAGGCTCCCAGGGCTTAGGAAGCCTGAATCTTTTATAATAGGTAGTAAGCATGCCTAAACTTTGACTCAGAGGAAGACATTATCTTTATTGTACTGGGCAGTAAACAAAGCTTCCTCTTGCTCCAGAAGGAGACATCTTCTCTGTCTTCCAAAACTGCTAACTATACAAACAACCTTGAAAAGGTAGTCTGAAACAAAGGGAGCCTGTGCCTGTGGTGGAAAGATGTGCAGAAATATGACAGGCCCATGGAGAACTGACTCCCTCTCAACAGGGTGCTCAATTAATTCGTCTCACCATGAGCAACTCTGGCATTGTCCAAAAACCTTGTCATAACACACCTGTCCAGTGATCCCTAACTCTGGATTGCACATCAGAGCCTTGGTGAGGTCAAGCGTAAGAGTGGGGATATACCTCCTTTGAAAAAGCATATTACATGGGGTCTTGTGTTGCCCTACCTGGAGCCCCTCAGCACTCACCTGCACAGACTGAAGACTGCCTGCTACGCACTTGTGACTCTGCTTGTGTATAGGACAAGCCAGAAGCTCTGAGAGTTAATACTCCCAAAGGCAGTCCTCATCCAAAGAAAGGAAGATGGTGGATAAATATCCAGCCTTTCTTCCCTTTGGCTGGGATAACTCTGCCTGTCATAGTTTCCCATGAGATTGAGCCCCAGTTGCCCACACGGATAGCTACTCAGTAACACTCCATTTATTGGCTTCTTCCCTTCCCTTTCTCACTTCTGCACTCCCCTGGTACTTGTTGGGATCACTTTTCTACTTGCACTCAAATCCTTGTTTCAATGACTGCTTCTAGGGATCCCACTCAAAACACCTAATTAACATCATAACATGCTACTGTTTGAAAATGAAACCTGTGTTGTTCTTACAATGCAAGGTATAGAAAGTAAAGCTTACCACACTCCTCTTGAGATATGCAAAAGCTAGCAATGATTCCTTGCAAGAGAGGGGCAGATCAATGGAGGTCAGGAAGGGAAATATAAGATTAAAGAGACCGAGATACCCTAATCTAGACATGGTGCTGGCTCGAGAACACCGCAACAGAAACTATCACAGCCAATAGAGACATGTCAGGATCATTATCCCAGGAGGTATTTGCCTACAGTCTTCCCTTCTCTGGAGCTCTCCTCTTATGATCCAACTCCAAGTCTACACTATCTTAGTCCAGACTATACCTGTACGGGAATGAATATCTGAGAATAGCTGTGAACAGAATCTCTGGGGCATTGACTTTACAACAAACCTCAAAGACTTGAGCTAAAGTGAGGAATGCCCAAGAAGAGGGATGGGGTGGGAGTCAAAAGCATCAGAACTACTTGGGGAGCTTGTCCAAACCACATGCCTGATGATTTGGAGACATCCCAAAAGTGGGCTGAATGTTTTCAGTTCAGCCACATCCCTGAATAATTTATATTCTGCCCAGGACCACTCTGCCAGCTTCCTCTTCAGCACATACACTGGAAGGTCTCCGCTCCAACACCTCACAAAGCTAATGGAAGCATTGTAGGAAACCACTAGCATTAATTAGCACTTGTAATTTTTTTAATATATATTTTTATTTTTTATAGAAATGTAATTAATTATACATATTTGTAGGGTACAGAGTTGAATATCAATACCTAGTATAAAATGTGTGATGAGCAAGTCAGGATAATTAGGAAATGCATCATTACAAAACATTACCATTTCTTTGTGCTGAGGACATGCGATCTCCTCTCTTCTAGTCATCTGACAACATGCAGTAAATTAATGTTAATTATAGGTGCCCAGCTCGTCTATACATCAATAGAACTTATTTTTCCTAAGTAGCTGTTTCATAGCACTTATAATTATTGCTCATTATCATTATTATCCCTTGAATTAAAACAGCTCTTTATACTACTTAAAGCCTTATTACATTGACCACATGTCATTTGAGCCTTTTCCTTTCCCCCCCCCCCAGCATTAATGGACCATGTAGGCATGGAGGCTTCTGCTGGGGATGATGGTGATCAGTTTACTTAACTCAATTATAAACAAAAGCAATAATTAGCCTGGGTGAGGGAGGGAAGGGAAACGGAATAAATCAAACCCAGGCTCGAGAAACACCTGTGGAAAGGGCTCCCCAGCCCAGGGGAATAGCGGCTGTAGTAAACAGACCACGAGTGACCTTGGCTCACAGACTATTAATCTGCTGATTGTTGATAAGTTTACACAGCCTAAAATGGGCATAAAGCCATGGTCAGGCAGCAGCCCAATCTTCCTGTGTGTGAGCATTTAGTCATTGGCCTGGTCTGGGGCTGTGGGCCAGGGTGGGGAAAAGAGATCTGGACCCTGCCATAATGTGGAACACCCAATGGGGCTGCACCCTCTCCAGTCTCAGAGGGGTCATATTTGTACTCAGATGGCTACAGTACTAAGCAGAACCAAATGGGTATACTTATTAGTCAGGATTCTTGGTTTCAACTTGAACCAAATTGGGAAAAGAGATATTATTCACTCAGAGAATTTAACCAAGTCACAGCAAGAGCAAGGATGCAATTGGATTTCAGGAAACGTTCAAACAGCTCTAGGACTCACTCTCTCTCTCTCCCTCCCTCTCACCCATGCCCCTCTCTGGGCATTAGCTTCCTTCTCTTAATGAGCAATGGCTTCCTTCACACAAAGAAAACATGGCTTCCAACTGCTTTGAGGTTGTACATCTTACCATTTCTGCCTCATCCTCTTTCTCAGTTTCTCTTTAAAAAAATTTATTAGGGAAGGACTCTGATCAGCCTGGAAGACAGATGGTTGTTCTTGAACCAATGAGCTAGAACTGGAAGGGAAGTGGTTATGATTGGCCCAGCTTGGGAAAGTCCATCAATGGTGACCTTTATAAAGACAGGGTTGTCAAAGACCAGAGCAGCCCCCACTCTTCAGCCATGTGGGTGGTGGGGCAACAGGGAAGGGAGAGGACTCCAGATGAAATAGGGGTGCTGGCTGTGACTACCACAGTTAGACACGGCACTCTTGGACAGTGACAACAAAGGACTATCAGGCAATGTAAGCAGTGGGAGTGTGGAGAAAAGAATATGTGACTCTGCTGGGTATATCAAAGAGGGTGGCATGAAAGTGAGTTCAACAGGCAAAGAAGGAGGAAAAGCCACTCCAGGCTGAGAGAAGCAAATGACAAAAGACATAGGAGCCTAAGAGCAGGTGGCTCTGACAAGAAATGTCATGTCCAGGTGATGGAGTGGGACATGAGCCTGGAAAACCTGGCCCCCATCTGAAATGCCTTGGAACAGGACTTGGACTTTCTTATATAGTCAATGAGAAGCCACTGAGGTTTTTTGAGCCAGGGCGACATGATCATTCATTCATTCAACGAACACCTTATGGATGCTTGTTATCTTCCAGACATCGTGCCAGGTGCTGGAGAGTGGGAGAAGGAAAATACATGACCCTGCCTAAAAAGAGCTCCTGGGCAGGTGAGAAATTCATAAATGGATCATTACAATTCTGGTGTGGGACAGACAGAGGCCATGCCATGGAGGCCAGGGGCCAGAGCTATATCTCAGCAACCAAAAGGCATGAGAGTGGATAAGAAAGAACTTCCTAGAGGGGTTGACACCTAGGCCAAGTCCTGAGGGCTGAGCAGATGTTTGCCATGTGGTTGGGGAGGAAAGGATGGGACAGGTGGAAAACCCAGGAAGAGGAACAGGATGTATAGTTTTCAGAGCTCACAAAGCTGTTGGGAATGGCAAAGCAGGGCTAGAAAAAAGCAGAGCATATGGGGCTAGAAGGAAATGCAGCAGCAAGCAGCATGTGCACTGGGGGCAGTGGGGAGCCATGAAGCTTATAGGCAGGGAACATCATGATCAGATGCACATTTTAGAAGGAGAGTCTTGCTGCATCATAGACCTGGAAAGGTGAGGACAAATGGGAAGCAAGGGGACAGCTAGCAGGTGGCAGCAAAGACAGGTGGGAAGGAAGAGGATGTGGACTGAGGCAGGAGAGATGTAGAGGAAGAGACAGCTTTGAGGGAGCTTGAGGGATGGATTATACGGGGAGTGATGGAGAAAGACTGGGGGATGGACCTACATGAGGAAAAAGGGATTTGGGAAGAAAATAATGAGTTAGGTCTGGGATATATTGACTTTGAGGTGCTAGTGGGACCTCCAAAAGGAATTACCCCATTATGAGGTAAAATCATGGGTGCAGAGTCAGGAGGTGCATCTCTACTAAAGATGGAGACTTGGAAGCCATTTCTCAGCATGAGGGAGCAGCATGGAGCCATGGCATGCTTTAAGTCCCAACAGAGAACACACACAGAGAGAAGACAGTAGGCCTAAAAGGGAACCCTGTGAGCACAAACACCTCAGGGGCAGACAGAAGACAGCAGCCCTGAAGCACATGGACAAGGGAACATCAGAGACCACTGCCCCAGTGTCTGTTCACCCCCCTCGCATGGCCAAATTATAGTCCCCTCAGCGAAGCACAGCCATGTGCTTACTTAAGTCTGGCCAGTGGAAGGTGCGTTAAAGTTACATTGCAGCCCCTGAGTCCTGCCTATAAAGGGAAGCTGCTGGCGTCCCCTCCTGTCTTCCCCTTCTCCACTGGTGACATGATCTGGAACAACCATCTCAGACCAAGAAATGGAAGGAGCACTTTGAAGACGGCAAAACCAACAGAAAGAGGCGGGCCTGACACCATCAAACCACCTCACCAGCCACAGTGCCAGCCCTGTCCTTGAGAGAGAAATCTATTTCTATCTTAAGCTGGGTTTGGGGTCCTTTGGCTCAGAGGGGTAACAGAAAGGCCAAGGAGGAGAGGTGGTCAGTGCGGTTGGCTTCGCAGAGGCTGAAGGAGGAGACACCAGAGAAGGCCGAGGCAGGGGGCGGCTGGTGAGCCCAGTGGGCACAGACCCAGGGGAGTGGAGGGCCTGAGTCTGAGTGGAATAGGCCAAGCTGTGGACGGCAGCTGAGTAGAAAGGCCAGTGTAGACCACTTGAAGAAGGCAGGCCACGGTGAGAGAGGGGCTGTGGGCCGGATTACCAGCAGTGTGGAGGCGAAAGACAAGAGGCGTGGAGAGCCAGCAGATGAGGTGTGGTGAGGACGCGGGTGGAGGGAAGCCCCTTAGGTGTGGGAATAACCTTGAGAACAACAATCTAGTGCATGTTGGCTGGCTTGGCCAGGCAGGGGCACGCATGAGGGATATTTCAATGGGCAAGGACATCCCGGACCACAGGGGCCCCCCAAACACCCCAAGATCATGAAAGGGGCCAGCAGGAAGGAGAGAATTACCGAAGCAATGGCTAGTGCATGTTGGCTGGCTTGGCCAGGCAGGGGCACGCATGAGGGATATTTCAATGGGCAAGGACATCCCGGACCACAGGGGTCCCCCAAACACCCCAAGATCATGAAAGGGGCCAGCAGGAAGGAGAGAATTACCGAAGCAATGGCTGCTTTTGGCTGGACAGGAGGGAGGTCTGGACAAGTGCTGGAGCAGGGTGCCTCACGAAGGGTTTAGGAAGGAAGGGTCAGCAAAGTTCCCATAAAGTTCTGTCGTGAGCGCACAGGGGCAGCTCCGAGGTCTGCCCACACTGCCCCTCTCAGGTCATGGCTTTCACGGAGCCATCGGTGTTGAGGACACTGGCTCTGTCTGAGCTAATGTCTGCTGGGCAGCAAGGCCGAGGGCACAGGGGCAGGCCATGGGCTCAGTGGAGAAGGGAGGAAGGCAGAAGAGGAGATAGACTGGAGGGAAGTAGGAGGGACCCATCTCCTGGTCCTGGGCCTCCATCCCTGGAACAGGAAGAGTGGGGACTGGAGAGGTCTGGGTCAGGAGGAGGTGCTGGCTAGATGTCCAGGGACACGCTGGGCCCGACGCTCCCCTGGAGAGTAGCAGGGAGACGGAGGGTCGCGGGCTCCGGTTCTCACGTCGCTAGGGTTGAGGGGAGTATGGCTGGAATGCACCACAAGCCAACGTCCATCCCTCGGGGCAGCCAGTGGGGAATCTCCGGCCCTGAAGTCATTGCCATCTGAGGAGTCTGGACTCCGCCATGGAAAAAGGGTCCCGCAGGGGCACCCGGCGCCGGCCGGCACGGATGAGCTCATAGCCGCTCGCAGCCTCTTCCCCTCTTTTCCAGGCATCTCAGATTTCTAGATGTCAGGAGCATCTGACAGACAGGGCAGAGGACAAGAAGGGGACTGGATAGGGCCTCAGTGTAGGATGTGGGATGCGGGGGGCCGGCGGTGCTCCCGTCTACCCCAGCACCGCTCCTGCCTCCCTTCCTTTCCCTGGGCCAGATCCAGCAGGGCAAGCTCTCGCCTCACTTCCCGTTAAGGCACCAAAGAAGCCCAGAATGATAAGGCCCCTGAGAAAACATACCTGAGTTACCTGGAGGAGAGACAACACCTCTGTTCTCTCCCATCAACCCAGACTATTTATCATATACTTGCTTTGGAAATGAGAGGCCTGGATCCAAGAGGAATAAGAGACGGAGGGGGTAGTCAGGTGGCAGAAGCCCATGGGGTGGGGGCATCATGGTAGAGGTGAGGAGTTGCCACACAATGCTGCAGACATAGCACTGTGCTGAGAGTCAGAGGATGTGGCCTTGCTCCTTCTCTATCACATCTTAGCTGCATGACCCTGGGAAGCCACTTGCTTTCTCAGGGTCTCAGTTTCCCCTCTAGGAAATGGAAATGCCACCTAGTCTTAGAGTGTTTTGAGGATCCATTGAAATCACAGAGGTGTGCTTTGAAACCTTCAAGCTCTTCACACTCAAACAGAACATAATATTTATGCAAATAAGAACAAAAGTATGCTGCTACATCGTACAGCTCCAGGGGGCACCATTTACATTGCCACCTTTAAGCATAGCACCTGCCCCCTACCCTGGAGCACACGTCCATTTTCAACTGTGATGTGAGTGGTGCTCTTGGGAGTGGTACAAATCTATAGACCTGAACCTGTGGCTGGGAAAATAGCTGTCCAGAAAGGTGGGGGCTGGAACTGCCCTGGTAACCTGACCATTTGGGCGGCTCTCTGGGAGCCTGGTCTCTGTAGGAGAATAGTCCTGCTCAGGACATTCTAGTCTAAACAAGTTCATGCTGCTTCCTAAGGGGTGGCTGCAGGAGGAAGATGGCCTGTTGCCAGCCAACTGCATCTCCCAGAGCTAAGCCAAGAAAAGACAGGGACATCCCACCAGATCTGGCACCTGGCAGGCTGAATCAAACATCCCTGAAGCACTCTGCACAGAACCTCTGTGAGTTTATCAACTATAAGGACTGGATTTCTATCTGCACAGGGGATATCAGACTGTTGGGGTTATTGCCGCTGTCAATCACAGATGTTATAGGCCAGAAGTGGTCTTGGAGTTGAACTCTCAGGCCTGACCCTTCCCCGGGATAGTGTTCACTGTGGTAGTCTGAGGGACTAGGGGCCCATGCTCAGGGAAAGCCAATTCTGCAGCTGAACAGCTCTCCCCAGCACCCAGAGCTAGAGGTCTCATGGTAGTAAGTGTCATTCTACCAGCAGGGAGAATTTTTCAAGGGAAGAGAGAGAAGAAAATGAACTTCTAGTAACGGAGTCCTTAAACTGCACTAAGTACTATACCTGCTATGTGGCCGGCATACAGTAGGCGCTCCATGAATAAGGTGCTAAATGAATGAATGGATAAACAGCAGGGAAAAAAACCCAAAATCATTTAACACCCTGACTAACTGCAGTGATTCTGCCTGAGGGAGTGATATAATGCCTCTAAGCAGATACCTTAGTGTTAAGCAGAGTACCCTAGAGAGTCACGTGGTTTGCAAAGCTGGCCTCAGGGAGGAGAGATGGGAGGCAAAATGGAATAAACTGCTCAGCATAAGAAAATCAAAACTTGACAGTTTCTGAAGAGAACCCAAGGGTCCAGGAGAGGGTGCCTAGGAAATGAGGAGAGGGATTGGGGCTGGAAAGTATGGCAGGAGGGCCAGGTCTGCAGGGAAATACAGCCAATGAGAACAAGCAGCAGAGGTGATGAATGGACTTTCCAGAACAGTAAGGTCTAGAGATCACTCTTGAAGCTATCACCTGAGCTGTACTTGCAGGGCTCCAACCTCTCAAACATTACCCCCAGTGCGTAAGTAAAGTCTGCCACATTTGTGGCCCTGGTACTTTGGGGTATGGAGGAATTTGAGGAGGATAGGTGTCCACAAACAAAACCTTAGTTTTTAGACCAATTTAGATCAACAAGTTGGTAAGAAAGGTACGGAGGTAGGGATTGACATGGTGGGTAAAAATACATATTTTTGCTCATTTACTCCTGTTTACAATTCTGTGTGAATTTAGTAGTCAGCACTTGCAGCCATCAGAACTTTCTGGAAATGGAACGGGCTTCCTCATTTCTCTCCACATGGAGAATGCTCCATTGCTAGAGCTTTCTAAATGGAGTTCTTGGAAGTGAGATTCAAGCCTCAGAGAGGGGGTTTGGATTCCCAGTCACTCCCAGTCCTGACAGTCCACAGTTCTTTTAAAATGGTCAAGAAAGTCCTTCCATTCATTGAGCCAATATCTGCTTCCCTGTATCTTCCTCTTCTCTGAAGCAATACTGAGACAGTCTTGGCCTTCATTCACATTCAAGTCCTTCAAAGATTTGAGGAGAGCTGTCATGAGAGACCATTAGCTGTCTTCCACAATCTCACAGGTCTTGGTTTAGGCAAACATTTAGACCACACTTCCCAGCCTCCCTTGCAGTTAAGTTCATGCACATGACTAAGCTATCTCTAATGGCATTTGGGCAGAAGTGATGTGCACCACTTCCTAGACTGGTTCATTAAAAACCTCCCATGCACTGCTCCTTGTTCCTTCCCATCCCATTGACCAGGATGTTGACACCAGGGGTGACCTTGGAAACCATGTGTTGAGGACACAGAGTTATCATGAGTAGGTTTCCTGATGTGAAGAGAGTTAATGCACATATGAAGACAGAGTGTGCACCATTCCCCAAGCTTATTTGACTATGGGCATTTTATTTGTGGTTTACATTGCAAAATATCTTAGCACGGCATTCAAAGCTTTCCATGCTGTGGCTCCACAAGCTTTCCCAGAATTTATCGGATTTCTGGGAAACCAGAAATACCAAGAGAACAGAGGACTAATGGCAAGCAAGTTTGTGGACTTGCCATGACTCGTCCTGATTCTTGCTCCTGAAGTTCCTTCCCTTGAAATTGTTTTCCCCTCATCCCTGAGCCCCTCCACATCGACCAAGACTTTCCTCCATGACCACACCAGCCTCATGATCTCTCCATTGCTCTTTCTACCTCCCACATGCTATAAGCAAACAGGGCCTATCATAGTCATTAAAGAGTTCACAGATATTCCAGTCCTCCTCTTCACAGGCACCTGAGAAAATTGCACTTCCCAGCCTCTTTTGAAAGTAGTTTAGCTTTGGTCAATAAAATGCAGGCAGAAATGATACGTGTCATTTCTAAGCAGAAGCTTAAAAATCCAACGTGTGTTTAACCATATTCTCTTTTCCCTCTGCCACAAAACTGGCAAAGTTACAGATGGAGGCTGCTTCATCAGCCTGGATCCCAGAGTGAAAATTATGTGGAGTAAAGCCACAGCCAACCCACAATGCACAGAGAGTGTGAGTGAGAAAGTCTGTTGTTGAAGGCTATAGAAATTTTGGAGTCCTTCATTACCACCCAATAACCAAGCTAACCAACATAGAGACAGTGCATAATTCATCACATTCTCTTCTTACTGCCATGATGATCCTAGAAGCACAGGGAATTAGATTCTTCTTCAGTGTGTGTTTATGGGTGAGTATGAGAGGAGATCTCCCTTCTAACCCATTTCTAACACCTAGTATGAAAACTAAACTTTTGGTGTGTAAACTCCCTCAGATGTGGGGACTGTTTGTTACTATAGCATAATCCAGTCTATCCAGACTGATGTCTTTGGGTGCCCTACATATGTGTCTGTCTTTTGATCTCGATTAATATCCTCATATTTCCAATATTACCTGTCATTGCTACATCCACCATCACTGCCCTCATTCCCAATTCCACCATCCCCACCACTACGAAATCCAATAATCTCTGCCAGCATTCCCCCGCTATGACTTCCAACATCAGTGCCACAGTCACTCCCGTCATCCCCACCACTATTACCACTAAGTACCACCATTCATTCCACCTTCCTTGCCATACTTATTAATGCCATCCCCATTACTATCACCTGCCATTGTATCACCCCATCCCTGCCATCAACCCCACTATTACCATCTTTCTCGCCATCACCACCATACCACCTGCACTATCGTTGCTAATATCCCCTCCTCTGTGATCTTTCCCTTTGCTTGCCACTATCACTTCTGTCATCTCTAATCACTCTCATCACCCCACTCTAATTACCTCCACCGTTACCACCAACATCATGATTAATTCATCATTTGTATCATTATTTTCACTGTCACTAGCACCAGCACTGTATCTATCACTCTTCCTGTCACTTCCTGTATTATACTCATTATAAAATCCCCCACTGTCATTGCCACTTTCTCTACGTCTGTGAGCTCCATCATCACATTATCACCTCCAGCTTCACTGCAACCATCACTGTTAGATTCTGGGAGTCATTCACAGCCCCCCACCCCCACCCCTGGCTCTACCCCGGAGGAGGAGCATTGCAATGGTTACTCAGGTCTAAGAATAATTCATGGTGCACTGTGCTAGTTAAAGAGAAGGTGTGTCAGACTGAATGTCTAGTTCACATGGGTGCAGTATGAGGGCTGGGGCCTGCTCCCCCAGGGAGAAGGCCTAATGATCTCTCCTTTTTGGTTTGAATCTTTTCTCCCCACTCTTCTCTTTCCCATGTGGCAGCCACATGGTCTTGGAAAGGCTTGAGGAATGGAGCAAATTCAAAATGTTTCTGTGTTTCTTGAGCTCCCTTTTGTGGCTTTCTGGTGAGTGTGGACACATCCAAGACTTGGGTTTGGACCTAGAGGCAGTAGATGGAGCAGGTCTTTTAGCTGATTTTGGTTTTGAGCCATCTGGACTGATTTATTTGGTCAAGACGTTCTCCACATCATCTAGTACAGCTCACTAGAGTTCTCATTTTTATATTCTATTTAAATCTTTTTTTTTATCAAAGTAATACATGTACATATTTTGAAAGTAAAATGTTCTACAAGGTTTATAATGAAAAACATCAGACTGCTGTTTCAGTCCTCCTTACTTCTGAGTTCTCCTTTCCTGAGGCAAGGACTTTGAATTGTTTCAACTCTTTCTTCTAGTCTTTATTTCCATATTTCTAAATGACATAATACTGATCTTTCTTGCATTTTTCAGTTCTAGGTTTCATCTATTGACCTTCTACTATGGAAGACGAGGGTTCGGTTCTCTTGCACCACCACTCACCCACATGCATCACCCCCCCACACACACACCCACACAGACACACACATGAATATTGATATTGGTCACAGCCATATGCACTACTATTACTGTATGAACCCCCCCACAGACACACACATGAATATTGATATTGGTCACAGCCATATGCACTACTATTACTGTATGACTACTTTTCACAATTACACCACTTTGACTTTCTTATACAGCTTTTTGTTTCTCTAGGAGTTAGTAATTGCCTTGTTTTGCCATTTACATGTATCATTTACCAATTCATGACCAAAGTCTTCAATAGAACTGAAAATTTCCTTTGACGATACATTACTATCAGTTTCATTTTCTTCTTGGGGATTTCTCTCCTGGAGTCCTCCATCCTCATGGCCAGTCTGGACTGATTGTTTTCTACATATTTTGGTGACTGTCATCCTGAGCTTTTCTTCATCATGATTCTCAGACTTCCTTTTAGCTCTATCCTGGTTGCTAGATCCTTTGTCTCCCTCCTCATCATTGGTTTACTTCCTAATTCTGGTGGATAACATTTCCCAATACTTCCTGGAATAAAATGCTTGGGAAGTAATTTTTTAATACTATTTGTATCCAAAAATATCTTTATTTTTATTGTCACACTCAGCTGCTAGTTTGGTTGGGTATAGAATTCTATTTTGGAAAGCATTCTCTAAGAATCTAGAAGCATTATTCATTTTCTTCTAGTTTATCCAGTAGGTGTTGAGAACATTGATGCAATTCTAATTCCCAAGAATTTGTAAATAAAATTTTTCCCCATTCTGGAAATTTCAAGTTTTAACCTCCAGAGTTTTGAAATTTCATTGCAGCGTGCCTTGGGGTGAGGTGTTTTTGTTTTGTTTTGTTTTCAATCCAGTTTATCAAGCACTCATAGAAAATTCTCAATCTGTAAATTCATGTTCTGCAGTTCTAGAAAATTTTTTGTATTTTTTCTTTGGTAATTTTATCTCCTTCCTTTATTTCATTTCTCTCTAGGACTTTTATTCTTAGATGCTGCTCCTGGACTGATCATCTAACTTTTTCTATCAGTTTTCATTTCTTTGGTATTTTTGTTCTACTTTTTAGGAATTCATCTTGATTTTATCTTCAACAGCTTTTTTTTTTTTAATCAAATATGGATGTCATATTGATATTTTCCAAAAACTTTCTTTTTTCTGTTCCTTTTTAAAAATAACCTCCAGTTCTCATTTAAAAGAGGCATCGCCTTCTCTTTTCACTTTGAAAATGTCAATCGTAGTTTCTGTGCTGTCTTCTTCTTCATTTCCGTTTTGCTCCTTTTTCCTCTTAGTTTTGATCTCTACCTTTCACGTTGAAGGACTTCATTAAATACCAAGTAATTCCTAGTTGCCCATTCATATTGAGGTGTGAGGCACTAAAATGCTGATTGAAGGTGGTGGGAGTAGAAGAGAGGAAGGTGTTGACAGGTGGGCTTCACCAGCAGGTAATTGAGTAGAACTCATACTTTCACTGGAAGACCAAATATCAACACCTATAAGTCTTTTGTCCTGGAGAAATCAGTTTTCCCAAGACAGTCTCTTCCAATATCTTCCCATATGATATTAACCTGCCTGGCTGCCAGTGTTCTGGGGCCTGAATGAGGAAGAAAGCTGAGAGCCTCATCTTTCAGGAATCAGACTTATACTTAATCCTCCTGTTTTCAGATTGGCTCCTCACATCTCCCCCAGCTGTGCCTGGTGCCTCTGTGTCTTGAACCTTTCTGGTTCAACATCTCAGAGCATAAACCTTTTGTTTTCTGCCAGCATGGGAGGGGGTGATTACCTGGATGCATAGGATAGAAGAATAAATCTTGGATGGAAAGGTTCTTACTGCTTCTTTCAAAAACTTGTAACCAACCCTCCCATTTATCAGCTTCATTCTGAATCCCTGCCTTCAGAAGTCACTTGTGCCTCCAATTCCCAGGCCTTCCTGGGACTCTGTGGCTAGAAATATTTTGCTACCTGTTGGCTCCTGCCATCTACCCACTCACCCTTGCAGGCTCGAGTTTTAGTTTTCTGTGGTCTGCTAAGTCAGGTTCCACTCATTCATCCACTTTCTAATTTCCAAATTGTTAGCTTCTCTTGTCTGCTGCCATTTCCTCTCCCATTCTCTTTTTCCCTGTGGATTTATGCCTTTTTAAAAATTCCATTAATGACATTTTATTGGGGTTTCTGGAGGTAGCCAAGATAAACAAGTGTGTTTAATCAGCTATGATTAAGAAGTCTAATGTTCTCTTTTGTAGTTTAGAGCCAAAGCCTCCTACATAGCCTCCATTACTATCCCCACCACCATCCTTCCCTATCGTTACCTTAAACGCTTTCTCCACATCTCCTCCATGGTTTCCGTCACCACCATCACTTCCGACATCACTCCCACCCTACATAGCCTCCATTACTATCCCCACCACCATCCTTCCCTATCGTTACCTTAAACACTTTCTCCACATCTCCTCCATGGTTTCCGTCACCACCATCACTTCCGACATCACTCCCACCCCCACTGCCATTATTATCTCATTATCACAAATACCGTCAACTCCGTTGTTCTCACTTCCATAATTTTCAGCAGGACTTCCAACATCCTCCAGAAAGATTTTTTTACTCTATATACTGAATATGTTCTTCTTCCATGTGAGTTTCAATCGTGATTTTCAGTAACATGGAGTGATGTCTACCTTTAAACACACATAGCATTCTTCTTTTGAAAAAGATAGGGAGGGGTATAAAAGAATCTACCGATTTCTCCAATTCAAGCCACATAAATGGGAAGAGAGAGGGGGAAGGGAACATGCATTGAGCCCTTTCTAGGTAATAAGCATCATACTAGGCACATTAAATAGAGTATCTTCTCGGGTGAGAATGATTGCCCCAGTTTTCAAGGAGGAAACTGAGATTCCCAGATGCTAAATAACATATTCAAGGCCACACAATTAAAGAGTGGTGGAGCCAAGATTCCTACCCTGTGTGACTTCAAAGTCCATATTCTTTCCATTACACTATGCTGGCAAGAAATCTCAGGAGCTTGGTTGAAGCACAATGGGATGTGACTGAGCAAAGAGCCATAGTCACGGTCCTTAATCCCAAGGAGATCAGGTCTGATGAGGCAGGAAAAAGTCCCTCTCTCAAAAAGAGTGATAATCACTGTCACCTGATGAAGAAGACTCAACCCCAGTCTCACAGAGCCTATACTCTGCGTGAAGGGCCCACTCCAGCAGCTCCTTACAGTGCCCAAGCCCTGCCACCTCTCCCTGACCTCGGCTTCCCTGAGGGAAAGGGAGGGAGTGTGGACATCTAGTCCTGGGAATGCCTGGGGCTGGGAGAGTTGAGTTATTTTGGGATTGTTTACATTTGGAATCTTCCTGATCTTTGGTCCCAGAAAAACACCCACATGTTGGAAACTCTTCCGAGTTATTCACTGTTAGGGTTTTTCTTCATCTCCTTTAGCTTTTTCTTCTTCTTGAATGGAAAAAAAATCTGCTAGTGATTAGTCACAACCTGTGAGGCTCAGCTCTTGACAGCCCCACTGAGAAGAGAGAGACAAAGAGGCTCAGAGAGGGGCCCATGGGCAGATGCTGCTGAGAAGGAAATGTGGTTCACAGCACTGACCTCCCGGGGAGAGGGATGGTCCATTCACCTTTATCTGTCAGGGGACAATCAATCCCTGGATGCCAAGCCCTTCATGGCTGTTCCATTCCAAGCCCTCATCCCAACTTCACTGGGGAGCACAGACCAGAGCATGTGTTTATCTGTCAGGGGACAATCAATCCCTGGATGCCAAGCCCTTCGTGGCTGTTCCATTCCAAGCCCTCATCCCAACTTCACTGGGGAGCACAGACCAGAGCATGTGTTAGAAAGAAGCCAGGGGATCAGGACCTGGGCAGGCAGGCTCTAAAGAGAGGGGAAGAGGAGCAGGTGCCAAGCACAGTGATGCCTGTCTTGGGAGTCCCTTTGGCCACGGCCTCCACTGACAACCCAAAGTGCCCCATCTCAGGGTGGAAGTACAAGATTTTATCAACTCTTCTGGAAATCCGAGGTGTGAGCAGACTTCCTGCTTTTTTTGCAAGAAGGCTAAGGGTCAGTTGGGGCTGAGCGCTGTCCACTGAGGCCAGGACAAGGGGAGATTGTTTTAGCTGAAGAACTAGGGCCTGGAAGTCAGATCTGGATCCAATTTTAAAGTCTAAGGATTGTGAAACATGGTGGGGAGGGGTAATAAAGGGAATTTGGGAAATCTCCCACGGTGTAGGTCTTTTTAAAGAGGTTTCAAAGCAACAAAGGGAAAATCAATTAATACAATAAGCAACAATACAGCTAGATGCCTTAATGTCGGGGGGATGGCAGAGCCACCCCTAGGGTGCTTGGAACCCCAGGAAAATATTATTTTGCCAGGCTCCTGTCTTTATAAACAATTTGAGTCATACAAAATCAGCATGTCAGCACCATTCTGAAAGCCTACTCTCATGTGATCCCACATTAAAAATACTTCACCAGCCAGGGGATCAATTCACTTGCCAGGCTGCCTGCCTGGAACCAAGTGCAGTTACGGGCCCTGAAGCTAACTGCATAGGCATGAGACCCATTGCTCCTTGGGTCATCTGGTCAACACCACACATGGCTTTGAGGATCAGAAGTTACCCCAAGGAAGAGAAACAGGAACTGGGGCCCACGCAGGTCCCAGTCCAAGTTCAGGGTGCCCCATCCAGATACTTCCAGCCCTGGTGAGTCTCAGCCACAGAGGGGCACTCAAAGGCATGGGGCCCTTCTTGCCCAGGTCTAAGGATGGGACTGAGGCTGGAGGCAGTGACCTCTCAGCAAGTCACCTTATACCTCTACAGTGGGGGATGCTGAAGGGTTCTGGCTCTGTCTTTTACTGGCTGTGTGACTTTGGGCCAGTCTCTTTTCCTCTCTGGGCCTCAGGGTCCTTATCCATAAATGAGTGCTGGTAATTCCCATCCCATAGAGATGTTGTGAAGATGAATAGTCCAGTGTTCTGGTCCTGCCTTTGCCTGCAAAGAGTGGACTTGTCCATGGCAGTGTGCTCCAGATCTAGAATCTTAGCCCTGCCCTCTCAGGACTCTGGGCCTGGGCTGTGCTGGCACTGGGACTCCTTACCCCTGGTGTTCGCTGTGGGGCCATGGCTCAGCCTTGCTTGAGAGGAGAGGCCACTAGGCCATGCACCCGGGGGGAAAGCACAAGACCAAGTTAAATGCCTGTTATCCAAAGTACGCAGTTGAGGTCAGCGACTTTATAAATTTACCCTCAAGCCTATTTTTTGACTATTTTGTCTTTTTAATCCTGTAATCTATTTCTCCCAAAGAACTGGTGTTTGAAGGCTGATGCTGTCTCTTCCCAGATACCATTTGTCTAACTTGAATTTCCTTCCACAGACAGACAGAGACCTGCCAAGTGTCTGCCATTCAGCACCTGGTCTGAGTCTCTCCATTGCCCAGATGGAGGAAGCAAGTTTCACAGAGGTTGGGTGACTCGTCCGGCAGAGGTGTTCTCAGTCCTGGACCTCTGGCCTCCCAGTCTGGGGTCCTATTCCCCAGACAGCCTCAGAGTCTGTCACCCCTTGCCATGGCCTCATGGTGTTCATCCCAAGTAAGATCCTGAGCCAGGGCAGGAACTGGGACAAAGAGGAGGAGGACACTGGGGCCTAGGCCTTGACCCCAAGTTCCTATTTATAATCCTTGTTCCGGAGACGGCCACTTAAACACACATTCCTGATAACTGAATAATCTTTGGCACCAAGCAAAAAATAGCCTGTGGCCCAGACCACAATTGCACAGCTGGAGCAGGGTGAGCAGGGGCGACGCGGCGGGCCCCAATGGTGCAGGACAGGCTGCCGAGGGGGAGAGGGTGGCGGGCAGGGCCGGGTCGGGACAAGTGAGTGGGACAGCAAATATAGCCAGTTAAATATAGACTTGCCGACCTGGATGCTGTGCCAGACTCCTCAGCAGTGAGCGTTTCCCAAATCGGCTTGGATCTCCTGCTCCCAAAGGAAGTGAGAGCCAGGGGCCTGAAGGAGAACAGCTCGGGGAGCTTGGTGACAATGGACCCCCAGGCTCTGGAGAAGTCCTCAAAGTTAGGACAAGAGCAGCAGCTCTGCTGGTCTCTTCTGCAAGTGCCAGTCTTGGAGGAAGCATGGCCGTGCACTGAGGCAGATCATAGAGGGCATCTCATTCTGCAGACCAGCTTGTCAGGATCCCCGACACTTTCCAATCCCTGGAGGATTGATGCTGAGGCCTCTTCCACAAGAAGTCTCAAGCCAGAAATGGAAGTGAAAGAAATGGAAAGTTATGGATTCCAGAGTCCTGAGGGGTTTGTCATACAAGCCGGGGATCTGACCTCGGTGGGGGCCTAAGAGAAGGTAGCCAGGACCCCCACCCCCAAGAGCAGAACCCTTGACTAGCAGGCTGCTTGGGCCAACACTCTTGGCAAACGTTTCTTTGCTCCTAACAGTTCCCTCGCAGGACCCCTCAGTTGCTCCTCTGGGGCAGGATCATGATTCTGAGTTCCAAGATTTGGGAAATCACTTGTGCCCCCCATTAAGGAATCTACAGACAGTAGTAAATAAGGCGGACAACTCCGGATCTCCTGCCTGCATGGTAGTGTCTCCTACATTCCCTGGAGGTCCCAGGGAGGGTCTCACTCATGACTGAGAATAAGCCTCCCCTCACATGTCCACTCACCCATAAGCCACCTGGAAGAGTCTTGCCCCAGCACCCTGCCACTGTTCCCTGAGACCTCCCTCCATGCCCAGGTGTGTCCACAAGCTTCCAAGACCACCAAGCCTGCAGAATGCCAAACTGCTCTGCTTTCCTGCCAGTTCTCCTCGGGGGAGTCGTCAGGGTCCCGTGCAGAATTGGGGAGAACATCCTTATCTATCCCCCTTACTGTCCTGTCAGTCCCAGAGCATCATTGTCTGTGCCCCCAAACCCCACAAAGTCCATCAATTTCTCTCTATCAAGAGTATGATCCACACTAACCAGACTTTTGCTTGCCTTCCCTTCAACCTCCTTCCAATTTGAGGAAATCCCCCTTCAGTGTGGTCTTGTGGGAAGTAGTAACCCACACGCCACTTCAGAAAGTGAGGGGGAGCATTCGTAACCTGAATGCTCCCCCTCACTGTCCCTGACAGCAGGACTAGGTACGCTACACGAGCTCAGCAAGGACCCTGCAGAGAGGAACTGCTAAACCATCCCAAGCTGTGGCTGTCAGGGCTTCTACAATGGTGTGGATGAAGGGGCTGGCCACGCAGGGTTGGTGCAACCAACTCACAGGTCCCCATGTCAGGCCCCTCATTCCACAAAGATGCCTGAAGAGCCCACCATCTGCTAGGCAGCATGCTAGATAGTGCCAGTATCAGAAGGAAAGAGACCCAGGAGCTACTCTGACAGCTGCTCCGATCAAGCGTGCTGAGATGTAGAGAGTGAAGATGGAGGGTGAGGAAAGGGAAGCCCCACCAACAGGGGAGACGAGGGTCAGGAAAGCCTTCTGAAGGCCAGGGAGGCAGAGGGGAGAGGAAATTGCAGTTTGGGCCCCCTGTGTATAAAAAGGTCCAGAGTGGGAGAAAGGGAGGCTGTTTGAGAATGAAGAGCAGCATGGCTGGTGCTCAGAATGAATGGGGAAGAGAGAAAAGAGATGCAGGAGGAGGCGGGAGAAGTGAGTAGGGGCCAGACCATGCCTTGGACTCCGTGTTAAAGGGACTTCTCCTGAGAGCAACGGGAAGCCTTGGAAGGGTTTTAACCAGAGGGTAACCTGATCTATTGTATGTTGGAAGGATCCTTCCAGCCACAGTATGGAGAGTGAATAGCAGGGGGGTGTGGGCAGACCACTTAGGAGGCACTTGTTGATGTCCAGGGGAGCAATGGTTGTAGGCTGAACTCAGGAAATGGAAGTAGGAGGCAGAGAGAGGTGGGCAGTCCTGAGACATTATTAGGAAACAGAAACCACAAGACATGGTGATATTTGGATGAGGGAAGGAGAGACAGAGAGAAGTAAAAAATTCACTCATTCATTCATTTATTCAACAGCTATACAATGAGTATTTAATACATGCAAAGTATTTTGCTAGGCACTGAGGATACAGGACTGAGAACAAGACAACAAGGTCCCTACTCTTCGGTGGTTTATATTCTAATGACATGGGCGCAATGTAAAATGAGCAAACAAATTCAAGGTCATTTCAGGTAGTGATACATGTTATGAAGATAATAAAACAGGGTAATATAATTTTGAAATGTTTGAGGAAAGGTATTCTTTCGGTGGTTTATATTCTAATGACATGGGCGCAATGTAAAATGAGCAAACAAATTCAAGGTCATTTCAGGTAGTGATACGTGTTATGAAGATAATAAAACAGGGTAATATAATTTTGAAATGTTTGAGGAAAGGTATTCTTTGAAGCCATTTCCAGAGGAGAGACTAGCAAATGTAAGGCTTGGCAGGGGGAAAGAGCTCGACAGCATTTGAGAAACAGAAGGAAGACCAGTGCAACCGGAGCATAGTGAGTGAAAAGAAACCTGGTGAAAATGAAGTGGGAGGATTAGGCCAGATCTTGAAGTCCACAGTAAATCATTTTAGCTTTATCCTAAGAGAATGGGAAGTCACCTAAGGGTTTTTAGTCAGAGAAGGAACATGATTTGATTTATGCTTTTTGAAAAGGTCATTTTAGCTGCTTTGTGAAAAGGGGACTATGGCTGTATTCACTTGCTAGGACCACTGTAACAAAGGGCCTTAAACAATAAAAATTTACCATCTCAGTTCTGTAGGCTAGAAGTCTGGAATCAAGGTGTCAGAAGGGTTAGTTCCTTCTGAGGGTTATGAGGAAGAATCTATTCTCTGTCTCTCCCCTGGCTTCTGGTGGTCTGCTGGAAATCTTTGGCATTCCTTGGCTTGTAGAAGCATCACCTCATTCTCTGCCTATGTCTTCACAGGCATTCTCCTTGTGTGTGTGTCTGTGTCCAAATTTCCCCTTTTTATAAGGACACCAGTCAGATTGGATTGGAGCCCACCCTAATGGCCTCATCTTAGCTAATTATATCTGCAAAGACACTATTTCCAAATAAGTTTGCATTCCGAGGTACTGGTGAACAGCCGGGAGGACAATTCAACCCGTAACAATGGCCATTCACTCCTATGCTTGGTAAGTATAACTTGATAATTAGAGATTTAGGTAATTGCACTGCCGGGTGTCTAGTGTGGAGCTAATGGATGGTGATGCTCTTTATTGAGGGGTTAACACCAAGGAGAAGCAGATGTGGGAGGAAATGACAAGGTCAACTTTGAACATGATGATTTTGAGGTGTCTGCAAAAGATTCAAGAGGAATACCCAGTAGGCAACTGGACATACGCTGTGGAGCACAGGAGAGGGGTCTGGGCTAGGGATGATGATCTGGGAGTCATGAACATCTCAGGTAGTAATTAAAGTCAAAAACTAGGGGAGCTCATTGGAAAATACGTAGAGGGAGAGGAAAACCAACACACAGGGACCATGCCCTATGGAACACTGACTGTTAAAGTCTGGCCCAAGGAGATTCCAAAGCAGATGGAGAAGGGGCAGAAGAGACAGATGGAAAATCAGGAAAGAGTGACACCATGTGAGCCAGGGAAAGGCAGAGTTTCAAAAAGAATCCAACTGACTTCTACTTCTGGTAATGGTGGGCTAAATTATTTGGATCAATTTTCCCACTGAAGACAACTGAAAGTAATGAGGGATTACTTTTTAAAACTTAGTGTTAAAAGCATAGATGAGCTCACAAAAATGTGAGGAATAACTAGGCCAAAATCTAGAAAGAGGTTGTCCAGAAAGGTAAGGGAGCCCCCCAACACTGAGAGTACTGCCAATCTGTAAGAAAAAAACTTCAAAACTGAGCTGTGGCTTTTCACACCTCTCACGGAGAGGGAAAGAGAATAAAAGCCCAGGGCCTTCCTGAGATCTGATAGACCACCCCCGTGTGAAGCTGGGATTCTAAAGAACTGCAACCTCAGAGTAAGGATAAACTGGAAGTAAAATGACCACTCACCCCCCCCACACCCCCACACCCACACCTCCCAGCACTGTGCCTAGCATTGACTGGGTGCAGAACAGATCTGGGAAAAGACAAAAAAAAAAGGAAGGGAAGAAGGAAGGGAAGGAAGAATGGAGGAAGAAGAAAGAAAGGACAAAAAAGCTCATCACTGAGAGGTAAAAAAATAAAATAAAATAAAACACAGGCCCTCCATTGAAATCAACAACCAAATTTGCCACTGGAGACATCCAAGGAATCTTGAGCTGTGAAATTTTATGTAATTGAGATTATACTTTTAATTAATTTTATCACTATTATATCACTGAAGTGATAACAGTTTTAAATCTAATTAAATGTGTTTAAATAAGACATCAAAACCCTAAAAATATATGCCATGAATATACTTACAAAAAAAAAAAAAGCTGAAGTATCTTTGTTCATTTCACACAAAACAGACTTTAAAAAAAAAAAAAAAGCATTACTAAAGCTAAGGAGATCCATTCACAATCATAACCCACATACCAGGAAGGTATAAGTTTAAACTGTATGCAGCTAATAACATAGCCTCAAGTGTTTAAAGAAAAAATTATCAAAACTTCAAAATAAAAAAACTGACAAATCCACAATCACAGTGGGTGATTGGTTTGGTGAGACTACTTGCCAATCTGTGAGAGAAAGCTTCAAAACTGAGCTGTAGTTTTCACACCCCTCATGGGGAGAGAAAGAGAAGAAAATCCCAGGACTTAACGCTGAGATTCCAAAGAACTGCAACCTCGGGGTAAGGATGAACTCAAAGTAAAATGACTCACTCCATCCCTACTTTGGTAATGTTTACACATTCTTGTTAGTAATTAATACAACAACAAAAATAAATCAGTAGAGATACAGAACTTTTGAAAAACAGGATTAACATTTATTTGATGGACATAGACATAACTCAACAACTGCAGAAGATAACATTTTTTTCTTTAAACACACGTGAAAATTTGACACTCTGCACTCCGTGGCACCTTCTGCCAGGGGTGGAGGGGTAGGTAGGGAACAGAACAACAGAGTAG
>NW_007730734.1:118914-120282 GCF_000696425.1 Galeopterus variegatus | reverse complement strand
CACTCCGTGGCACCTTCTGCCAGGGGTGGAGGGGTAGGTAGGGAACAGAACAACAGAGTAGTTAAGTACATGAGATCGGAAGCCAGGCCACCTGGGTTCAAATCCTAGCCCTAAAATTTAACTTATGCTCTCTGAGTTTCCGCTTCCTCCTTTACATATTTGGGATAATAATAGGTCATTTTGAAGATGTATTGAGTTAACACACATAAAGAGCCTAGAACAGTGCCTGGCCTACCCTAAGCACCCCATAAATGTTAACAATAACAGCTGCTACTACCTAGGAAGACAAGTTATTACTCAGAAGATTGCTTAGTGAAGGTGGATCTAGAAATGTGGGATGGTTTAGAGGGAGATTTTTCTTTGCTCTAGGGAAGCCTAATAAAGTATCTCAGCTCCACAAGAGACACTCTACAAATATCCCAATAGATATCCCAACTTCCCGTGGCTGCCATTTTCAAAGCCCCTCTCCCTGAACATGGCTGGAAAGCAACAAACAGCTCTTGTTTCTCTGATCTTTTTAATTCTAATCCAATTATTCCAACTTACCCACCCTTCTTGTAAATGTGTTACCATAGCTGTGAACTCAGAGGACTCTTAATGCGCCACACCTCAGTTTCACATAAATTTCACAAAATCATCTATATGGTGGGTTGTTGTTCCAGTTCTCCATTGCTGCATAACAGACCACCCCAATCATAATGGCCTGAAACAGGGGTCAGTAAACTGGCCCACTGCCTGGGTTTTTATAGCCCATGAGCTAAGAATAGTATCTTATGTTTTTAAAGAGTTGGAAAAATATCAAAAGAATGCTATTTTATGGCATGTGAAAATTATATAAAATTCAAATTTCAGTGTACATAAAAGTTGTATTGGAACATAGCCACACCCATCCCTTTGAGTATGGTCTGTGGCTGCTTTTGCACCACAACAACGAAAGTGAATAGTTGCAACAGAGATCTAATGGCCCACAAAGCCTAAAATATTTATCATCTTGTCCTTTACAGAAGTTTGCCAAACCCTGGCTTAAAACATCAACTGTCATTTATTCTGCTCACAAATCTGCAATTCAGGAAGCTCTCAGTGGAGACAGGTTATCTCTGCTCCTTCCAGTAACAGCTGGGATGGCTCAAGGCTGGGAGTGACACGCTGTCTGGGGGTAGGAATTACCTGAAGTCCTGCTTACTCACCTGTCTGGTGGTTGGTGAGGGGTGTCAGCTGGGACCTCAGCTGGAACTGTTGGTCAGATCACCTAAGGGTGCTCTCTCCATGTGGCTGCTTGGCTTCTTTGCAGCATGGTAGCTGGGTTCCAAAAGCAAATGCCCCAAAAGATAGGAGGTGAAAGACCTCATCCCAGAAACTGGCACAACA
>NW_007730734.1:116324-118106 GCF_000696425.1 Galeopterus variegatus | reverse complement strand
GTACAGGGATTCGAACCCTTGACCTTGGTGTTATCAGCACTAAGCTCTAACCAACTGTGCTAACCAGCCAGTCCCCACTTCTATCATATTCTGTTCGTCAAGCTGACAGAGATCCCAGATTGCATGGGAAGGTACTTAGACCCCACCTCTCACTAGAAAGAGTGTCAAAGAATTTGGCAGCCATGTTAAACCCCCCATCGTTGTTGTGAGGACTTGGGGGCACATAATAGGAACTCAAAAAGGAGAAGTGTTATTACTTCTGTTGCTACTGCTATTAATCAGCATCATCACCACCGTCATTTCTGATTATGCTTTAAGGAAAGCTTTGCTCATGGGGGCCCAGGAGGCATCCTGTCTCCTTCTTGAGTATTAATTTACATAGATTCTGATTACAACTGGTCTGGAGTAGAGTTCCAGCAACCTGCTTTTTAGAAGCTCCGCAGGTGATTCTAATGTGCAGCCTGGGTTGACAGCCTCTGAAGCATTTCTAGCTCTTGCAGAGCCCTACTCCACCCCACTGTTGACAACCCACCCACAGTAGATGGACACATTTCTCTAGCCCTCCTAGATTTGAGACTAGGAACCTGGTTCCCCTCTGAATTCCCTGCAGAACTCAAGCCAAGCCTGGAGCATAGCAGGGTCTCAAGTGATGCCCGTGGGCATGGCATGCATCTGAGGGTCTCAGGATCCCAGCCCTTCAGTCCCTCCAAGCTTGTTCTGGCACCAGGATGACCCAGAACAGAGGTACCTGGCCTTTTTCCAGCCTTCCAAGCTCTTACTATTCCTGCTTTTCCTGGAATGGGCAGTTTCTGTGACAACACCAAAGCATGAGCTTAGAACAAAGAAACTGTTTGGATACTGCTGAGGAATGAATGTCCCCCCAAAACTCAATGATGCTTGATCTCCATTGTAACAGTGTTGAAAGAGTGGGAAATCTGACTATGGTATTTGAAAGGTAGGGCCTTTAAGAGGTGATTGGATCGTGAGAACTATGACTTTGTAAATGGATTGACCCATTCATTGATTAATGAGTTAAGGGTTTAGTGGGTTATCAGGGGTGTGGACTGGTGGCTTTATAAGGAGAGCAAGTGAGCACGTTAACAAATGCCCTCACGATTCTCCCCACTGATACAGTGCATTGCCACGGGACTCTATAGAGTCCCCACCAAGAAGAAAGCCCTCACCAGATGTGCCATCCAGACCTTGGACATCCTGGCCTCCAAAACTTCAAGAAATAAATTTCACTACTTTATAAATTACACACAAATTATGTAGTCTGCTATGAGCAACAGAAAACAGACGAATGCAGTTACCCCTTTCCTTGGGCAAAGGAATGGCCTTGAGTGGGGTCCCTGGTAGCTTTAGGGGATGAGGAAAGGGTCTCCATGAAATGAGGGTCTCACTAAAGGCCCACGAACAGCCATGGCCTGCTGTGTCACATCTGAAAAGCCCTTGCCATGGGCTGCATTCCACGCCAAAGCCTGGCCTCCAGATGCCAAGCCCCAAGTCAGGCAAACCATCTGCCATGGCACCTGTAAGGCCCTTCAGACTATAACCATGTGCAGGAATCCTGTCAGTGGGGAGCTGGAGCCTTCCAGTTGTGGGGTCACATGGCCCAGTGGCCCTGCTGCCCCTCACTCCAGCCCTCACCAAGGAGTTTAGAACTTGGAGCTGCTAACGTGGAGACACTGCACAAGTCTCTGTTGGAGGTCCTCCACTGGAGGAGGGGCCGGGAGACCTTTCATCAGCTGGGGCTTTGTGAGGTCTCAGACCTCACTGCAA
>NW_007730734.1:114116-115182 GCF_000696425.1 Galeopterus variegatus | reverse complement strand
AGGAGGGGCCGGGAGACCTTTCATCAGCTGGGGCTTTGTGAGGTCTCAGACCTCACTGCAAGTCTCATCCACACCAGTTACATTGAAGATAAACTACTTCCCAGCCATGCTTAGCCCTAATTCTGGTCACATCAGCATGACCTCAGACTGACCACAACCATGGCCACAGACCGACCCTGACACTGACTCAGACTGATTCCAATCCTGGCCAAGACCGACCTCTGATACTAGCCACAAAACTGACCCTGTCCAAAGACTAACCCTACCCTGGCTACAAAACTGACACTGACCCTGACCACAAACTGACCTCTGACCTCTTAACAGGGTTAGTAAATGCAACATGCCATGGCACAGCCTCACAGGCCCACAGATATCAGTCTGGCTACACTTGAATGAGAGCCAAGTGGGCCAAGAGGAGGACAGTCTGTCCTATGCAAACCCAGGGCCACCTGCAGTAAGCAGGGCCTGAGTAGCTGCTCCTGGGCAAAAAGGAGGCTCAAAAGCACCATTCACTACACCTGAAAGAGGCCGAACAGCTGCCAAGCTCATCAGCTTGTTGGCCTCTGGACCTTTGCACTGGGGTTCCCCCCAAGGCATGCCTTCTTCTCCTTTCTGCTTACTCTCATCCTGACACTTCCAGTCCCACCTGCCCTGGGAGGCCAGTCTGAGTGTCCCACTAAGATTTTCAAAGATCTTTAATCCACATGATTCTGAAAAGAAGTGTCTTTTAGGAGGGTCACAGAACAGTTTCTCTCCCCAGCCTTCCAGTCCGAGAGTGGATATAGGACCTGCCCGAAACTCAGTGGAGACGAGCCTGAAATTGAAATAAAATTTTACTGTCTTCTTGCATACATCATCGCTGGGAAGAAGTCTAGTTTCAATTTTATTTGGGAATTTTTTTTCTTTTCCTTTTTTTTGTCTTTTTTCATGTCCGGCAATGGATCGCAACCCTCATTGTCGCGCCCGTACCGGACCAGGACCGGCAACAGGATCGCAACCCTCGGAGCTGCGCCCACACCTCGCTCAGCCAGTGAGCGGGAACCGGTCTGTATGTGGGATCCGAACC
>NW_007730734.1:98200-112785 GCF_000696425.1 Galeopterus variegatus | reverse complement strand
GAACGTGGATATGGATGAGTGAGTGTGTAGGAGGTATCTATATGTAAGTGTATGTTCGGTACGTGCGTGGGTGTGCATGGGGTATGTGGGTATTTGTGAATTTGTTACATCTGCTTTTGTGTGTGTGTGTGTGTGTGTATTTTTGAGAGTATGCTGTTCTTCCATCCTAACCAGCCGTGTTCTCTGGGGAGGCACCTGCAGTGCCCCCTTAACTGTGTTTTCTGCACACTCCTTGAACTAGATGTGGCAGATTCCCAGCAAAGCTTCAGGGTTTGGCCAATGAGACAAGATACCAGGTCTTCTTTGTCTGTGGCCAGTAGCCTTGACAGAGCCAGAAACCTGTCAGCAGTTCAGTGCCTGTGGGTGGCCTGGAGGAATGAGGATACAGAGTCTTTGGGGTGGACTTGTGCTTCAAAGTTGTTACCCCATTGCCAAGTCTAAGTTCAAGAGGCAGTTACTGCCAGACAGACCACCTGCAGCTAATGCTGTCCTTGCATACCCAAATCCTGCCCACAGGCCTTAAGCTCCCCCAGCATGCAAAGCACTAGCCCCTGCTCCCACCCCATCCCACCACACCACTAACTCCCGGGTCCACCTGCCCCACTCCAACCTCCTCACACACCCTTGCAGAGAACAGGAAGAGGGAGACCGTGTGTTTTTCACCCCCAGGAAGTTCAAGTTTTCTACCGCTGGATTCTGAGCAAGCCTAAGAGGGGAAACCAAAGAGCTCCCGGAGGAAAGATCCTACATCTCTGAATACCTCAACCTCCATCACAGCCCTGCCCACCCATGAGGTGAAAGCTGAGGCTTCAGAACTGCTCAGGATCCTGCTGCACACTGCAGGCTGAGATTGTAGAGGGTAAGCTGACTCCCTGTAGCTGGTTCTCAAGGCCTGTAAGGAATCTAGAACCCCAGGCCACAATTCCATACACCACACTCTACACTTCCCACCAGGTAGAAGGAGAAGCAGAAAGCGAGGCATTCTGGGAAGGCCCTGAGGCATCCCGGGGGAGCATGTGATTTGCGTCAAGTCCCAGTTGAACTGCTTGTTAGTTTGTGACCTTTGGCAAGTGACATTGAGTTTTCTTATATAGGATGATGAAATCACTTAAGATTTAAATGGGAACACTCTTGAGAGTGAAAGGGGGCTTGTTAGTTTGTGACCTTTGGCAAGTGACATTGAGTTTTCTTATATAGGATGATGAAATCATTTAAGATTTAAATGGGAACACTCTTGAGAGTGAAAGGGGGCAATATTAATTTTTATACCTAGACAACAGGTACGAACCCCAACTGTTTCAGGCGTACAGGGACATATGGTCACCCTATGTCATCTATAGTAGTGATGATGATGACAATGACAATGGTGATGAAGGGCTTCCAAAAAGAAGAGCCCCTGTTAGATTTTCAGGCGTTCCATTTCAGCCGTGAACCAGAGGCTGAGTGTGAAGGGAGGGAGAAATGGCCACAGACAGTCCCCGCACCTCCCAGCCCCTCTGCCCTGGGGCCTCCTGCCCTCTTCCTGCCCTCCTCACCTCCTTTTGCCCCAACTCTACAGGACTCTACAGCAGCACGGATGCCTTTAGAAGTCACCCAGGTTTATCTCCAGGGAAGTGCTAGGTTCAAAGATCAGATCGATTTTATTGCAGACATGGGCTGGTGGCTGACTGCCAGGGGTGGGAATGGCCCTGCAGGCAAGGGGTCAGCCAGGTTATTTTGACTCCTTGGTATGGGGTGAGGGGACCTTGGGGAGGAAAAGTCTACCCTGTGGAGGGAGACAGGCTCTGTTTCTGATGAGCTGGACCTGGCTTTGCCTTCCAGCTTGGACCAGGAGAGAGAGAAGGAGGAACTGGGGAAAGGAACTGGAAAAGTAAGGAGAAGGAGCTGGGGGAAAATAAACCTGGGGCAGAACCTATTTTAAAAGTCACTCTTTTTGGTTCCAGCTCTCCCCCACCACACCCCAAAGCCCAGGCGTTGGGCCACAGGGTGTGGTCACAAGGTGTGTGTGGTCAATGACGGGAAACCCTTAGTCTTCCAGGGCAGCTGGGGAGAGGCCTGGTGGGGGTGGGGTGGGAAGGGCCACGCAGTCCCAGCCAGTCCCCTGTCTCACCACCCTTGAGTGTCCCTAGACCAGTATCTTCAAACTTTTTTGATAGGGATACACATTGTACACCATAACTCAGAACACACACAGTTTCCCCTAAAATTACTTGCCCTTATTAATTCAATGCATCCTATATTTTTAATTCTACTCTTATTTTATTAAGTTCTGATTGCAACTCATGGCATTATTTTCACAACCCACTATGGGTCATAACCTGTGGTTCTTAAAATCACTACTCGAGACTAGTAATTCTCAAACCTCAACATGCCTGACAATGAATCACCTGGGAGCTTGTTCCATGCAGATTCTGGTTCCATTGGACTGGAATGGGCCCTGAGACTCTGCATTTTTAACAAGCTCCCAGATGATACCCATGCAGCTGGTCCTCAGACCCCGGAGTAGCAAAGCCCTGGGCCACACTTCCTGAACAGTATAAATTTCAGCAAAGGGTTTTGGGGCTCATGATGAAAGGTCATATGGGAAGATGACTGGTTACCCCTCTGAGGGCTGTCCATTGCTCAGCCTCCAGGCAAGTCTGCAACTGAAATGCAGCAAAGACATGATGCACATGGTGGCAAAGAGCTGCCCTCCAGGGGCCCAAGCCAACTGCTATGACCTGGGGGCCAAGCCAGTGTATAGCTCAGCATTATAAACCTCACACACACACACACACACACACAAATCTTTAACAAGCAGGATTGACAATATCCTCACTCCACTCTAACAAGCAGGGTTGACAATGTCACAAACTGAGGTTACTCACCAGTCTGGGGGCCAAGCCAGTGTATAGCTCAGCATTATAAACCTCACACACACACACACACACACATCTTTAACAAGCAGGATTGACAATATCCTCACTCCACTCTAACAAGCAGGGTTGACAATGTCACAAACTGAGGTTACTCACCAGTGATCTAGTATAAACCCTGGTTACTGTTCCATTCTTGGGTGGAACAGTAATCCCGACCTTGCCCATAGGTACTCAAGTGAGAAAAGGCTATGCAGCAATTGACTAGGACAGCGGACCCAAATAGAGTTCCAGAAAACACTAGGTCTGCAAGATGATCAACCCAAAGTGAGTTCCAAGGTCAAATGTGTTTGGGAAACACAGCACGTTATCTCCTCCAGTCCCATCTTGGAACATCCTTGTTCACAGTGAAAGTTTCTGAGAAAACTTGCAGTCAAGAATTCTGTTTAATTTGTTTTCAAATTTCTCATCTTTTCTCAAATTTACTCAAACATGGAAGGCTTTTTTCTTTTTCTTTTCTTTTCTTTCTTTTTCTTAACCCACTGCTAAGGACTGAATTGTGACTATATGTTGAAGCCCTGCTCCGCAGTGTGACTGTAATATGGTAGGGCCTTTAAGGAGGTAATTAAGTTGAGGCATAAGGGTGGGGCTCTCATCCAATAGGACTGTTATCCTCATAAGAAGAGAGACACCAGAGCTCTCTTCTTTCTCTCTAAGAGAATGCACAAAAGAAAGGCCATGGTAGACACAGCAAGAAGGCGGCTGTCTGCAAGTTAGAAAGAGAGACCTCACCAGAAACCAACCCTGATGGCAGCTTGATCTTGGACTTTTGGTCTCAACAACTGTGAGAAATCAATTTCTGTTGTTTTAGCCAACCAGTCTGTGGGAGTCTGTTATGTCAGCCTGAACAGACTACCACACCATCAGCATCCCAGGAACTCACTTCAGCAATGCAGGATTAGGGAGTCGTGCTTTTCATACCTGTGACCTCACAGGAGACTTACAGGTTTCCTAAGGTGTAAACAGGACTGTGATCCCTATTTTAAATGTCAGGAAACTAGAGTCGGTGCACATGAAGTGAGTGGCACTAAGTTACACAGCTAGGCAGAGCTGGGCACAAACTCGGCTCTGATTGAATCAGAAGACAATGTTCCCACTCTCCAGAGGCTGCAACCCAATTGTGCACAGACACTATGCCCACTCGCGTTGAATAGGGGGCTCATCTCTCCAAGCACGAGACTGTGTACTGAGAAAAATTGATGTTGCTCAAAGAAGGTTTCCAGAAGGCTGACTCTACAAGGGGGTGCAGAGTGGTCAGGGATGAACCTGGTAAGACTAGTTGAGGGTAGGAACTTAGACACCAGGCTGAGGACCTATGACATAGTTGGGCAGTAGGGAGCCATTGCAGGTTCTTGAGCAGCAGGGGGATGACATGGTCTGAGTTGGCTGAGGTGTGTGGGATGGCTGGGGAGGAGCCTAGATCTGGGTGACTCAGAGGCCAAACCAGCAGCAGAATTATTTTGCAAAGTTGGAACATGGAGGGTATATGGAGGCTAACTTTACCATTCTCCACCTATCCCTGCCCCCGTGATTTTGCCACCTGGGGTGGGGATGTAGGGCCCTGGGGACTGGTTGGATTTTTCAGGTCTTGACATCTGGAGCTGGTCCTGGCAACCAGCCCCTCCCAGTCTCCTGATGGGGAAACACAATGGAGGACAAATAGAAAACTATCCAAGCTACTAAACACACACACACAGGCATATATACATATCCATTTAGGGTGACTGGGAGGATGTGGGGGGGCTTTCTTCCTGCTCCCCTTCTTTGCACCTTTTCTGTAAGCAAACCCCAGCTTAATGCTCTCACTCCCATGCATCCTCTCCAGACCAACTTATTCAGCCCAGAATTGTCATCATGTAAGGGGAGGGACAGAGGCCTAAGGCAGACTCAAGAGGGACTGGCTGGGACACCATCCGGATCACCAGCTGGCTCCCTAAAAGACGGTCGTTTGTCCCCTCAGGACAATGACTCCAAGGTCTGGGGAGTCCAAGTGCTCTTCAAAGTGCTTTGGAGGATGGAGGGGTGCTGGGGGCCAGGCTCCTCACCATCACTCCCATCCAAACCAGGCTTGAACCAGCTCAATTCTCTTTTCATCTGTTTTAATAAATTGGGGTTCTCATACATTTGATTTGGTAAAAGGGATCTACATCTCAAAAAATCATCCTCCTAGGGGTTGGATTGGGGGTTGGGGGAGCAGAGGTACTGAGCAGCAGTTGATAGGGGAGGTGTGGGGAGGCTCTGCCATTCTCTAGTTCATGCTCAGAGCAGTTCTACAAGCTAAGGACGGTTTTCCCATTTTCCATGACACAAGCCAAGGCTGGAAGAGATGAACTCGCCTCGCCCTGGCCGCACAGCTAGAGTCTCCCTCCTGCCCTGGGATGGATGGCAGCAATTCCAGCTCCTATTGGTTACTGGGGGGAAAGCCTTAAGCAGGGACACCATTGCCCCACTCCAAGAAGCAGTACCCAGTTTATTCTAGAGAGATAGCCAGGCACGGGAACATCTGTGCTCTCTAGCACAGATGACAGTGACTGGAATCCCGTTACCACCAGCCACTTGCAACCTGTGTGAACTTGAGCAAGCTGTTCACATGCTCTGTCTCTCATCTGTGAAATGGGGAGAAGCAATGGTGCCTATCTCACTGCGGTAGTGTGAGGAGTCCATGAGTTCACACTTATGAAGCTCTAATAACAGTGCCTGTCTCTTCCCAAGTGCTCTGTGAGTGTTCTATTAATGCATTTAATTCCATCTGACTGTGCCCCTGGAGTTGGTGCATCTCAGCAGACCAGGAAGAGGGATTGCTGATAGGAGCAAATCTGAGTTCAAGCCTGGGCCAAGACCTTGGCTTTGACCCTCTCTCTGCCACTCACTGAATGATGATTTTGTCTGGCAAATGCTCCAGAAATTGCCCCAATAGGAAAACCTACTGAGATCAAAGCTACACTTGCCCTCAGCCCCCATTTCAAGCTCTGTGGTTTCCCCACACACCCTTCTTGTCCTCTATCCACATACAGATGGCAACCCTGTGGGTCCTGAGCAGGTCCTCCCACAGAGACCCTGCAGAAAGGGCCAAGGCATGGTAAAGAGGAAGGCAACCAGACACACTGGCTCACCTGGCCGCGGCAGCCAGGGGCATCTGAGCTCCTGTCTCCTGTGCTGTGGCTGTAACATACTTTCCAGCCTTCCTTGCAGGGCCCAAAATGGCAGGGGCTGGGGAAGCCCCTCTCCTGCAGCCGCACCCTCTCAGTGGAAGGATGTCTCTCTTCTCCTGGCCCTGGCTGTTAGCGGCCATAGGGAGGGGCCGTTGTTCAGGGGCCCTGGCTGGAGGCCTTGATGTCTTCCAGGTGTGGGGGAGGCCCAGCTGGACAGGCAGGTGTGGGGAGGGCCAGAGCAGCTGTGGGGTGTCTGGAAGGCATTTGGACAGCTAATGAGCATGGGATCTAATTAAAACACTGGAGGACTCTGGGCCCAAGCCCTGTGGAGCAGGAAATGTAGACTAGGGCTTGCCTGAGCCTGGGTTCAGTGAGAAGAGTGCTTGATTGAGGAGCAGGGCAAGCGGGTACACAACTCTGGCCCTGACCCCACCCTTCCCAACCCTGCCTCTTCCTCCAGGACCTAACTCCGTAAAGTGGCTGCGGACTTCACACCATACCACTACTCTCTGCAGAGGCAAGCAGCTCTGGACTGAGGGGTGAAGACGAGGACCTGGCTCAGCTCAGCCTGTGCCTGTTTCCAGGGCACACACTCAGGTGGGGGCTGCACTCAGCTGAGCCCCACAGGGGGAGCGCCCAGGTCTGTCTTTTCTCTGCTGTGACCCAGAACTCAGCAACTTTGAAGTTAAGATCTCCAATTTAAGCCACTTCCCCAAGGCCTAAGGTATTTCTGAGAGCTGGAGGTGGGGTGGACAGGAGAGTGCTGACAAGAAAGCCGGGGAATGTTCACCAACCCAATACCCCACTAGACCCCATAAAAGTAGGCCAAGTGATGACCTCAGTCCGCTGTACTATCACTCCATTACTGCTGTCACTGTCAGCACCATCACCACCTCAGTCACCAACATCACTGTCACCGCCATCACCAACCCCCTGAACACTGGCCATCCACCAGCAGCGACCTCGAGAATGCCCCCTTTGTGAAACACCCACCTCATTCCTCTCCCCAGGGCACACGTACGGCCTCCCTTTCGGGTGCTGCAGACCCTGGTGACCCTGTGCACAGTCTGCGACCTCGAGAATGCCCCCTTTGTGAAACACCCACCTCATTCCTCTCCCCAGGGCACACGTCCGGCCTCCCTTTCGGGTGCTGCAGACCCTGGTGACCCTGTGCACAGTCCAGACCTGAACACAGGCTCTCACTTCAGCCCACCCCTGCCAGCGCCCTGGACAGGGATCCTCAAACCCTAGAAGGGCTCCAGTGAGGGGCTGGGTGGTGTAGAGCCCAAACCGTCACACACTGGGGCTCCCACTGGGACACACACCCCCAGACAAACCCAGCTCTTGGCTCTGCTCCTCCTGAAGGCCTCTGTGTACCCCAAATCTGGAATTCCCTTCAGTCGGGACCGAGGATCTCCTGGGGAGGAGATACTTCCAGATGATGGGCTCAGGACCCCGCTGGTCTGGGGAGAGGGTCTCCGTAGTCCCCTCCCACTCATGCTCCCATCACACCCCGCCCCCACGCCGACCCTCTTCCTCCTCAATTTCCCTGCCTCCCCCATCCCTTCCCATCTGCTCCCAATAACTGGAGCTAATGTCTCCCAGCATGCCTCTCACCCTCTGGTCCCTAAAGGAGGACTGGGGAGGCAGGACACCCCCATCCTGGTCACTGACTCGGGGTGTTAACGAGGAACAGGTTTTCACCCCAGCTGTGGGTCAATTTCCCTGCCTCCCCCATCCCTTCCCATCTGCTCCCAATAACTGGAGCTAATGTCTCCCTGCATGCCTCTCACCCTCTGGTCCCTGAAGGAGGACTGGGGAGGCAGGACACCCCCATCCTGGTCACTGACTCGGGGTGTTAACGAGGAACAGGTTTTCACCCCAGCTGTGGGCTGGGCCCTGAGACAGGAGTTTCCTCCCTCCAGCCTTCTCCTTTATTCTTCAAATGGTCTAATTTCCCCAACAGATGCTGGGGATTGAGAGGAGAGAGGCAGGTGGGGAAAATGAAGGCTTCTTTCTAGAGTGAAGGTGACAAGAAGAGGAGGAGAAGGCGGAGGAGGGTGCGTGTCGTGCTGGGAGCCTGGCGAGGGGAGGGGGACACTTCCTCTGGAGGTGCGAGAGGAAGCAGATGGGGTGACCAAGGGGGCTCCAGTCCTGGGGGCAAGGGGAGGTCAAGCAGAGGTCAGACCTGCAGACCTGGGGTGGCAGTCCTAGGAGAGAGCTGGACTCTGGGATCCCCCCAACCCAAGCCTCCTCGGCTCTCAGCCTTAGCTCCTGCTCGCCCCTGCCTGATCTCATCCTCCTCATCCCACAATTCCTGAAGCTTCCCCCACCCTCCAGCAGGACTGACCACCCTCCCTGGCCCTGAAGCAGCCTTGGCCACCCTGCAGGGCACCGGGACACTTGCTTGTGCAGGTGTGTCTGCTTCCCAGAGGGCAGGGTCGTTCTCATCTTTCTGCCCTCTTTGCTCAGCCTTCCGGGCTCAGCACACACTCAGTAAATATTTGGTGACTGGATGGACAGACGAATGAAGTGATGACTCTCCTGCAGGCTGGACAGAGACAGAGAGTGGAGCTCAGTTTTCTGCTGCCCCTGCTTGGCTGTGCAGGCTTGGGCAGGTTCCTCACCAACTCTGACCTTGAGGTTAGAGGTGAGGAGCTGCGACAGGGGTGCTGTGCTCTCCTCACACGGAGGGATCCAAGGGCTATGGCTGAAAGGTTCCCATGGGGACTGCAGTGCGAGGGCACAAAAGGCAAACTCTGCTGTGGGGGCTGCAGAATTTGGGGAGACTTCTGCGGGGATTGAGCTGAGCCCTGAAGTCAGCAACTGGGGTGGGGGAAGGAGGAGAGCTATTCCCCCCGCCCCAAGAAGGTGGCACTTGGTCCACCCAGCTTTAGGTGTGAGCCAGGGGGAGTCCTCATCCTCGATTTCCAGGGAGGAGAAACTGCACATGTACCCGGCTCACTGGTGCGGGAGGACAGGGGCCATCCAGAAGTCGTCCTAGGTGTCTGACTGCACTCCCTCTGCTGCCTGGCCTGCCACAGGTGCAGCTAAGGGGCAGACAAGGACAGAGAGCGTAGGAACTTGGCCCTGCTGCTCTTCTCTGCCCTCCCCCTGCCTGACACACATCCCACCACTCAGCAGTGGTGAGCACCATGGCAGGAGCTCCTGAGGAAGGGCTGGGCATCTTGGCATTCAATCTCCAGCACTCACAGTGAGCATAACACACGGCAGAGCCAGGCCTTGAGCATGGCAGGGGCCATGCCTGGGGTACCTGATTGAGGGACGCTGTCTGCCGAGAGGGCAGACCTGAGTGGACCTGAAGGCCAAGGTCCCCAGTTCTCCTCACCTGGGTGGACACAGTCGTTCTGCAAAGGTTAAAAACGTCTGTCCCAGCCCTAGACTGAGTCGTCAGCCTGCTCCCCCAAGGTCCTCTCCCCACCATCTCTCCATCCTCCCTCCTTACCTGCTCAATACTCTCTCCTTCCTCTGCTACTGGTGGAGGGACTCTACCTGTCACCCCACTGGGAGAGACCTTAGGATGCCCAGGACCCCCACTGCATACTCTGAGCCTCATACTCCCCCACAAATGGTTGAGGTCCAACCATTTCCCTGGGAATCCCTGTCATAGGTTTCACTGGGGATCAGGGTAGTTGTGGGCTGACTGAGGCCAGCTCAGGGAAGGGGGCTGCAAACAGGCCATTTCCAAGGCAGAGCAGCGCTGTGACGCAGCCCCTGACCACTCAGAGTGCTCCCTCAAAACGCTTGCCAAGAGTCTGCATGGTGGGAAGTCCATGAGAAGCTTCCCCCAGGCCTGGCTGCCTCTGGCCTGGGGTGCCAACTGGCTGAGTGCCCTTGCCAGCCCAAAGGGAGATGTCAGAAGCCAGCCAATGACTGCAGCCAGCTCTCAAACAGAGGAGGGAAGGCCTCTAGGGCGGGGCACTCACACCCTCATAGGCAGAAGTATTCCTGGGGTGCCACCTTCTCTGCCTCTTGTCCGTGCCCATGAGCACATTAGCTCCTCAGAAGGCAGGGAGAGCCCATCACCTGCTAGAAAGCTCTCTCCTCACCCTTCTAATGTGGACTCCTCCTGGGGGTCATTTTAAACTAGGAGCCCTGAGAGGGCAATGTGCACACCAAAGAAATAGCAGTCTGGTGTGCAGGAAGAGGCTCTCTCAGAGCTCCCTGGTGTGTCCCTCCTCCAGGAAGCCTCCCCTCATGGGAGCTCCCTCCTGTGGTCTGCAGTCCTTTGGCACTCAAGGGTTCAGGCGGAGCTGCTGCCATCCCACTCGCATCCCCTGGGGCCGAAGAGGCTGGTAGCCCCGCGTCCAGTCACCAATCAACGTCCCCCCTCACAGAACCCCTGGGAGCACCCTTCACCCCCACCCTCTCCCAGGGAGTTCAGTGGGTCCCGGGTTCGAGCAGGGGTCCTACTCTCCTCTGGGGCTTGCTGTGCTCTGTCCCAGCCCCTGGCACGCAGGGCCCGGCCCGCAGGCCGCTCTGCCTGGAACACACGGATGTTCATGCTGTTCTGGGCTGCCACCCGCAGGAGCTTCCGAGCTGTAGTGTGCTCCCTGGAGTCCTCCAAAAAGTCCTTCTGACCCTCCCAGAGCCCCTCACAAGCCAGCTGCAGCCCCCCAGGACCAGCACGGCTGCCTTCCTCTCCTTCACTTCCTCCTCTCCCGCAGGCCGGGCCCAAGCTCTTCCTCCTCGGCCACTCTCATAGGAACCAGTGCCTGCCGAGGGCCCCACGCCCTGACTTTGGTCGGGCACCCCCATCCCTGAATGCCCTTGAGTCTCAGCCAGGACCAACCCTGCTACATGTGTGTCTGTTTGGTCTTTGCCATTGGTTCCAAGGGCAGGGTCCCCACCACTTGACTGTGGGCTATAGACAGGCCTCTCTCTCCCCCCTCGGAATACCTGCTGTCTGAGGGCAGTGGCCATGCCTTCTCCACCGACCTTTGAGCTCTCCAAGCAGGGGCTGTGTCTCCCCATCAGACCCGAGGCTCCCTCCTACATCGGCCTGGGCACTAACAAGAGGCGAAGCCCGTGTTTGCCCCATAGGTGTGTGTTCCCAGGGCAGCCGTGCCTCCTCCTCTCTATGGGCTCCTAAAGGAGAAGACGTGCCTCTCCCCTCAGACCTGGGCTCTGCCGAGGCAAAGACTGTGTCTCCCCCATCAGACAAGTGGCTTCTAATAGAGCAGGCCTAGCTACATAATTCGTGGAGATGAGAACAAAATAAAAATGCGCCCCTTATTCAAAACTTATTAGGAATTTCGAGGCGCTGATCGCAGAGCCTTAAAGCAGGCACAGGGCCCTCCTGAGTGTGGAGCCCTGGTTGCTGTGCAGGTCGTGTGGCCGCAGAGCTGGCCCTGTAGGGGATGGACTACGCCTCCCTGAAGACGAGGTGGAAGGTGAGGATCAGAGAGGCCAAGCAGCGCCAAGCCAAAGGGAATGGGAAGACGCCTGGGGGTGAGCAGGGCCACCCCAGGCGGCAGGAGAGACACTCATAGTCACCTCCCCAAACAATAGGGCATTCATGAGCAGCCTGGCTCCTCAGCAGGGCCGCGACACCGGGCTGGGCACTGTGATTCGTGCTCCACTCACTGAGCCAAGCACTGGCAGGGGCTCAAGTGGGAGAAAGTTGATGCTGCGGAGGTGGTTGCGGTGGAAACATCTATTTTTACCCTGGCAGGCGGGAAGGCAGGTCAGCAGTGGCTTTGAGTGAGTCCCAGAGAAGCCACCACAGGAGCCAGTGAGGGCCTCGTCTGGGGCAGCCGTGACGGAGCAGGGGCTGGGGACAGCCCAGACCCACCGAGGGCCACCCAGGCAGCACCCCAAGCAGTGCGGGGTGAGCACAGCCCTGGAAGAGGCCCCACAGGGCAGGGATGCACATCTGTCCCCGGCGCTGCTCCCCTGACACTCACTTCTGTCCCTGCCGTGTGCACAGATTTGTAGAGTTGGAGACTTGTGGGAGCCAGACCCTACATTCCTAGTTAAGCACCAACACCCACCTCCCCCAGGTCACTGTGGGCCATCCAGGTTGGGGAGGCAGACAGAGGAATGGAGGGTCTCCTCCCACTTGCCCTGAGTGGGGTATCTGCTCAGTGACCCTTATTGAAGTGTGGAGGCTGGGTCAGCTTTTGTACAGGAACTGGGCGAATGACTAGCTGAAGCCAGTGAAGAAACACTGCTGGGCAGTTCAGACTCGCTCCAGCCTGGCACTCGGCTTAGGCAGCCCCCGCCCAGCTCCTGGAGGAGGCCGGCTTGTCCCTAGCCTCAGCCTCCAGCAGCCAGCGTATGAGGCCCCCACCTGTCCTGCCTGCAGGTGGAACACTGTGTGCTGAGGTGTGTGCATTACATAAATGCAACGACACTCTGGTCAAGACCATTTGTGGCTCCCCCTGAGTAATGAAATCTCAAACGCCTTCTTGAGCAGGGCCAGGCTGGGCTTCCAGCCACAAACCCTGGATCCATTTCTGACTCCTAGATTCCCCTGGTGCCCCGCCAGCATGGGGGAGGTGGAGGAACACCCCTCCCGACTCACCTCTGCCTGCCCTGCTGGGCTGCCCCTAGGAAGGCAGGCACCCAGCCCCTCTGGCAGCCTGCTGAGATGGACACAGAGGAGGATTTGGGTCCCCTGCCCCAGGGTAGACCCCCAGTGTGGCCTATGGATGCCACGCACAGCCGCAGAAGCCCAGGCTGATGGAGAAAGGCATCTGCCTGTGAGTGGCAGTTTGGCATCCCTGCTCTGGGAAGACTACCCCTCACTTAAGGATAGTGTGCAGTCCTCAGGACCTTGAGCGCTGCTACCCAAAGGCCCCTGTCCCTCCTCAGCTGCCCCTCCTGATCCATCACCACCTTGGCAAACACTTCTATACAGTTCTGAGCACTAGACATTCATCAACTGGTTTAATCTCAGATCCAATTTCCTCTCCTTCCTCCCTGTGAGTGTCCTTCCTTTGGGGCTGATCGATGAACCCCCTCCAGGTGGGAAGGTTGGGGGTCCAAGAACCTTGGGGCAGGAGCTGCCCTGGAGGTTTGGGCAGCAGTGGAGAGGAGAGAGGCAAAAAGGCATCCGTCCACACACAGTTGCACAGCTTGTGTCCTACACAGCCCTAGGGAGGGGGGACATCTACACATCTACATCATTGTCATTGAGGATGGGGCCCTTAGAGGTGAGCAGTGCACAACCTGTGCATCCTTCTGAGGGATGAGGGGCAGGCCTGGGCTCCCCCACGGGTGTCTCTCACTCTTTACAGGTCTTCTGAGCAGCCCTGAGGCCATCCTCTAACAAGTCCTGCCTATTCTATGGGGCCAGCCATCAGGGTTGAGCTCGTAAACCACAGAGGTCTGAGCTTCCAGGGGAGGAAAGAAGGGCCTGGCCCCAGCCCCCAGCTGGGGGAAGAGGGGGGAAGGGGGCTGCAGACAAATGGTTTTTACACTTTGAGTTAATGAGGGTCAGGCAGGGGCACCCACTGGCAGGAGGGAATAAATGAGAAGAAAAGTGGGGGGCGGGGGGCAGGAGGAGGAGGGGTGAGAGCTGGGAAGGAGGCAGGCGACCGGAATGCTTGTCAGGCAGGGGCACCCACTGGCAGGAGGGAATAAATGAGAAGAAAAGTGGGGGGCGGGGGGGCAGGAGGAGGAGGGGTGAGAGCTGGGAAGGAGGCAGGCGACCGGAATGCTTAGTTGTAAAACTCACATACAGAGGTACGCTCACATGCAGACACAGGCCGGCCTCGCACATGCTTCCCCAGCCTGCTGTGAGCCAGTCTGGCGCTGGAAGCTGTGAAGCGGTGGGCTCTAAACCCTGCGAAGCAAGCGCCTGCGGGTGAAGCATCTGAGCAGGCTCCCCCAGCAGTGTCTGTCTCTCCATACAGCGTGTCCACAGACACCTCCATGAGTGAATATGTCAAGTCACGTGCTAGGTTTAGGACAAGGGTCACTGCTGCAGGTAATGGATGCGAGTCCACTGGGTATTTCAGCTTGTGTCACTGACTTATTGCTTTTTTGCTTCTGAAAGCAATGTGTTGGGTGAGCCTTTGCTCAGGGCAGATGTACATGTCAGCTCTGCCTGCCAGCTCATCTGCAATCTGCTGTTCTGTTCTGTTTGCACGGTTAGCTTGTCTTCAAGCAGAGTACTACAGTCTCATGGCAGGAATCTTTCTAAGCCACGTGCCCATTTTGGTGAGGGTTACATTAGTTAAATCCAGATCATGTAATCTGTAAATCCTCTTAATTAACCAGGCTCACACCAAAAGCTAAGACACATAAAGCAACATGCTTCCCTCAGGACACCTATTTACTTTACATAAAACACAAGACCGTTGGCCACGTGGTATGAGTGGGGTCCAGGGTCAATCCAAATATTATATACTAAGGAAGAGTAACAGCTTTGATTTTGGACATATTTTCTTACCATACCCCAAGGGAGGTTTGGAGACCACCACTAGGGGCGGAGAAAGGCCCAGAGATGGAAAAGAACTTGTTTTATATCCTCTCAAAGACGTCATCTGAG
>NW_007730734.1:92238-97786 GCF_000696425.1 Galeopterus variegatus | reverse complement strand
GGAGAAAGGCCCAGAGATGGAAAAGAACTTGTTTTATATCCTCTCAAAGACGTCATCTGAGGTGGGAGAAGAAAATGTAAAAGAAATATTTAAAAATTGGGCATCTGCCATGTGCCACATTCTACATTCCTGGCACCTGGACCTCACAGAAACCAACTAAAGGAGACATGGTGACCCCACATTTGATGGAGGAAGGGAGACAGAACTGCCCCAGGCCTCACCAATGGTGGGGAGAGAAGCCAGAGAGCTGGCGGCAAGTTCAGGCTGGCCCAAGTAATAGCCATTAACGTATGCAGGTGGAGGTTAGGGCTCGGAGGGAGACATAAACCATGACCGCAGAGGCAGCTTCGTGAAGAAAGCAAAGGAACTTGACACAGTCCGTGATCGCAGACAGCCTCGGTCCTCCAGCCTGCACCTGCATTCCCCTGGGTCCTCACCTGATACCTCCCACCCACATCCCCATCCCCAGCTTTCCTGCAATGCCTTCTGCAGACTCTCAGGACTTTCACCCCAGGGCAGGTGCCCCTGGCCTCCCATTCTCCCTCCTGGCCATTATCCCCAACCCAAGCCCCCTGTGAGCAGGGACCGTGGAGGTACCCTGAACACAGATAGAGGTCCAGAGTCTCCATCTTTTATAGCAACACTGTTTGTGGACAGCTGTGGGGAAACAGTTTTCTTAGTTAGATCCTATCTCTTCCTTCTTCCCAGTGATTCAACTTGGGAGAGCGGGGGCAGGGGGAGGTATCCGTATCTGAGACACTTAAAGGGCCCCTGCCCTAGAAAAAGAAGCAGAGACCCACATGACCAACCTGGACTCCTATCCAGGCCTCCGGCATCCTGAAGCATCTTATCATGCCCCACATCTCAAGGACTGCTTAGACACTTTACCAAAGCCCCCTAGAATGGCCATGGAAAAGCCCTGTGGACAAGATGTCCCCCCCACACACACACACACCAAAAAAGGAAACTACCTAAAAGTCCATCAATAGAGGCCTGGCTAAATAAACCATGGTTCCTCCAAATGGAAGAATATAGTCATAAAATCATGTTGTAGAGGCATATTCAGTGATCCGGATGAATATTCACATGATTGTGGTTACAGACCACTATGTACAGTGAGATCACATTTTTAAAAAGTACTAACATATATTCTATACTCACATGGAAAATTCTAGAGATACCCAAGTGCCAACAGTGGTTCTTTTCTGGGTAATGGGATTAGTGACTATTTTATACTCTTCTTTTGCTAGCTGTTTTTTCAAATTTCCATAATGAACATATATTGCCTTTGTAATAAGACAAAAACCAATAAAAGTTATTTTTAAAAATAAAATAAAATAGTCACCCTCGTCCATCTGGAAATAGCATGTCGCCTGAATCCCCAACAGCAGTTAGAGTGTGGCAGTGAGGAGTGTGAGCTCTGGAAGTATTGTCCTACGTCCTGGCTGGGTCCCAGGCGGCCAGCTACAGGAAAGAAGATGGCCAAGGGGGCTCTGTGCCCGCATCACCAGCTCAGCCTAGAGTGGGCAAGGGAACCCACTTTAGTCCTGGCAAGGGTCATGCAGGGAATGATTCCAATGAGCCGAGGCCCCTCCCCTGGCCTCATTTAGAATGGGCCACAAAAAGGATGAGAGCCACACTCCCAGGCAGTGGGAACAGTCTGGCAAGCCAGCTCATTCCTGCCTCAGGACCTTTGCACCTGCTGTGCCCCCAGCCTGGAATGCTGACCACCGGGTTTTGCATGACTCACTCTCTACCTTCAGCCAGATCCCTGCTCCCATGTCACATTTCCAGGCTTCTCCCCTCTCCCATCTAAAAAGGATCATCATTTAGACAGTCCCCAGCCCTAGCCATTTCTGCATCTCCTCACCTTGTTTTATTGGTCCTCCTAGCACTCATTATCACCACGTGAAATTGTTTATCATTTGGCTCCCTGACTAGCAGCTTTTACAAGGGCTAGAATTCTATGCTTAGAACACAGCCTGGGTATAATAGTTGATCGATAAATATTTGAGTGAATGAAAAACCACAAACTTCACAGTGCCAATGCTACCTCTACACACAATGGCTCCTGCCTGCTTCTTGACTCCCACCCCGCCCCACCAGGCAAGGCTCTGGGTCCAGTCTGGAAGTCAACAGGAGTGAGATTGGTGGGGGTGGGGTACCTGAACTGGGAGGGTGGGGTGGCATAAAGAGCAAGCATTTTGTTTCCACATGGCCAGGTTTACCCTTCCTTAACAGCTGCATGACCTCTTTGAGCCTCAGTTTTCTCATCTCTAAAATGAGGCTACTGTAGCTATCTCTCGAGGGTGAGGATGAAAGGTGACACCGAGCCTAGCACAGTGCCAGACACGCAGTTGGCACTCAGTAGCCAGGGCTCCCTCTCTGACCTGCCTGGAAGCAAGTCATCCTCAAACTTCAACCTCACCTTGAATGAGCCAACTCTGGAGGTGAGAGGGGGGCTGGGCTTTCTCCTACCCTTTCCCAAGCTCTCCTTCCTCACTTGGACAGGAGAGGAGAGGTGCTGGGAGGGGATGGGCCCTCCTGGATGAGGGCCTCGAGCCTGGCACATGAGTCTCAGGCATCAGAGGCAGGCTGGGTGGACATGGAGTGGAGCCTCCCCACGCAGAGGCCTTTGGGGAAGGCAGAGACTGGCTGACCTGGGCTGCTTAGCCGGCGCACTATGCATACACATTCTTGGGTGCCAGCCTTCTGCCCCCTCCCTGTCCACCTCCCTCCTATTCTCCACGGTGGACGTGTTCCCTTGGGCCCATTTTTCTCATTCTTCTGGCAGCCTAAGCCTCACCGTGATAATCCAGCTCTCCATGGCCAGGCCAAAGCTGTGTGAGAGGCTCAGAGGGCCCTGGGGAGGGGCAGGCAGAGCCCCTGCCTCCAGCCTGAGGCCTGCTTCTCCAGGCTCCGCTTCTCCCCACAGGGCTTCATCCCTGGGGGCCTCTCAGGCCCCCCTTCAAGTCCCTCTGTTCAGGTCACCCAGGCCATTCCTCCCTCCTGCTCCCCTCTCCTGGCCTCGTATCCCCTAACTGCCCACTCACAACATTCCTTCCCCCTCCCCCACCTTCAGAAAAACCAAATCTCCACCAATTCATCCATCCTCTTTCAAAACTAGCCTCCACCTGACCTTCCCTGGGCATTCTTATGGAATCAGACATGTCCAATTCTCCTCATCTGTGTAGTCCCCTTAAAGTAACTTAATTCCCCACCATGGCCCTCCCCTCTAGAAGGACAAGAAGAGGGGGCAGCTCTGTCACAGAGCTTTGTTCCTGGCCTGGGGCAGACACGAACACCCAAGCCTCCCACAGCCCCCGGAAGGGTATCGCAGAGGAGAGGCTGGCTGTTTCCCCCCCAGCAGGCCTCTGGAGAGACATTCTTGACCCAGGAGGGCTCCCCCAGGCATGCTCACAGGCTGAGGCCCCTGACTGTGTGGGTCTGAGGAAGGTGGGTCCAGCTCCAAGGGGCAGACCCTCATTAGCAGAGCTAATCGCCCCAAGGTGCGATCGATGCAGGGATCCCAAGAATGCCAGCAACACTTTCCTGGATGCTGGACTGCAGTGAAGGGGGGATGAGGGTGTGGATCCAGAGGGTCCCCTGCCTGCCCCGTTTTCCAGGCCCAGCCACGTACTTACTGGTCCCCTCATTTCAGTAGCTGGCAGAGAGTCATAATTGAATTTGCAGTAGGGCCGAGAATGAAAAGAAACCCTTTACATGTCTGGGATTAATTTATCCCTGATGATGGCCACATTCACACGCTCCTTTCTGCTTGGGTTTCCAGCACATATTCTGGCCACCATTGTGAAGCACATATACATGTGCGTGTGTGCACACACACACACACACACACACAGAAAGCGTGTGTGCACTGATTTTAGTAGATGTGCAGCCGAAGTGAGCACAGCATGTGTGCACTGACAGCACACTTGGAGCGCTGTTGCTGCTGTGTGCCTGTGCCGATGCCTGCATTTGTGATCCAGTCTGAGAGAGCATGGGTGTGTCCCCAGTGTGGCCAGGTCCTGAGTGTGAGCTAGTGTGGCCATCTTCGTGAGCGGGTTTATATACAGGGTCTCCATCATATATATCTGTTAGGAACCTCTATTATGGTCATTTGGGGTGACTCTCACCCAGCCCGCCCAAAGGCAGTCAGTGAAATAACTGTGATCATGCTGCTGGCTGTGAAAGGAATGGCTGGACACAGTGGCTGAGACAGGATGGGTTGACGCGCACTGCCAGTATGTCACAGCTTCTCTGAGCTCCTTCCCTACATCAAGGGGAAAGCCCAGCCCTTCCCAGGTGGATGGGGTCGACACCACCCCCACACTGGGGAAGCCCCCAAAGAGGGAAGCCACCTCCTGCCTGCCCTGTCTTCTTCTTTAATACTTTCCCTCTTCCCCACACCCAGCTCAGCATGGAGCTCCTTTTCAAGGTCAGTGACACCAACTCTCATTGTCAAGCACCCACTGTGCATCATCTCAGGGAGCCTGACAGCACTCTGGTGGGAAAGACCATCATTACTCCCGTGTTTCAGATGAGAAACCTGAGGCCTGGAGGTCAAGGGGCTTGGCAAGGTCACAGGCTAAGTGGTGGAGGCAGGACGCAGACCACTACATGTTTGATTCTACACGCCACGCCCTTACCACCGCATCCTAGGAAGATCTCTCTGTCAGGCTGGGAATCCTTTTGCAGACTGAAGAAGGCTTTGGCCCTTGAAGCGCTGCTGCCACCCTGTGCCGTCCGACTGATTTGGGGACTGCAGGTGTGAGTGCGCCCAGGCCTGGCCACTCCGCATTTCCTGGTGTTTCGGGATATCCTCTGTCTTTCCTACCCCGAGGCACCTCTGACATCCTTTTTCCCTCCTCCAGGCAGTAAGCCTGGATGGTAGAAGTGCTCCAGGAGAAGGAGAGGGAAAACGGATTACAAAGGGGCAAAACACACCCGCAGATATTTTGAAAATTCATTACCCGTTATGTGTACAAGTGATGTCTTTGTGTGTTTTGGTTTTGGTTCCTGGCCAAGTTCCTTTTGAGAAAATCTCAGAGCATCTCGGCTGAACCCAGCAGTAAAGGGCAGAGTTTCCTACTTAGGCCTGAACTAAGTGGGACACACATGGGCTCCTGAAGAGCCCAGCAGGAGTGGGGTAGGGGGCAGGCCCCAGGCTGGTGGTGGAAACGTGGAGAACCAGCCAGGCTGAGGCAGGCACTCAGCTCCTCTCCCTGGGGCAGCGCTGCGGAGAGAAGAAAGACCCCAGCTGGACTAGATGCCGGCCAAGGGTGTTGTCTCTCCTTCCCCCGCCATCCTGCCCCTTGCTGAAGAAGCCTGGGAGCCAGTGGGGAGGCAGAATGGAGCCGGCTCTGCGCTGGGGGAGTGGTGAGCAAGCTGAGGAAATGTCCCAGCAGCTGTGTGAGGCTCTGGGTCTCTTTCCTGTCCCCTGCTGCCACTGCCTTCCTGTTTGTCCCTTCCCGTGAATCAGTTTCTCCCTTGCCACTCACACACACACACACACACACACACACACACACACACACACACACACACA
>NW_007730734.1:90477-91572 GCF_000696425.1 Galeopterus variegatus | reverse complement strand
TCTCCCTCGCCACTCACACACACACACACACACACACACACACACACACACACACACACACACAGGCACCGTGAAAAACAGAGACAAAAACAAAGGTGGAGAAACAGGGCCTGAAACCCACACTGGGTCAAGCCACAGGGAACAGGAGCCGCAGCTGCTTTCCCCAGAGACCAACAAGGCAAGTGCGGAAGCAGCGAGGGAAGCCGCGTGCCCGTCTCAGTGTCTCAGCCATGGAAGGACCCGGGTGAACCTTGCCCTCAGCCAGCTCTCTTTCCCAAGCAGGAAACATTTCCTGGGCTGTCACCGGGTCCCGGTCAGGGGATGCCCACCTGGCTCCTCTGGAAATCCCATAATCCTACATTTATGAAACACGTGGAGGGAGGATTGAGACAAGTTTGAGTTCCCCGGGGTGGGGGGTGGGGAGTGGCAAAACAGGGAGGGGCTGTGGGCAGGGACAGCCGGGGCTGCATTTGTAGCTCTGTGGCTGTCAACCTCCCCGTCACCCTGTCCTGGGCTGTTCACATAGAACATGTGTCTTTGTGTGTAGAATCTCTCTCTCAAAAACATTAGCAGAGAAAACAAAGGTAGAGTCCTGAGTATTCTGGATATAAAATGCTTACCAAATTTTACTGAACCATTTTTTAAGAGATGAGAGTTATTCTCCCCCTTGCAGCAAGAACGGGTCTCAAATGTTGAGAACTAACTGAATTTCAGAACATAAAATGCTATTTGAAATGGCTCTGAGGGCCTGGCTATTTAAAGAGGACTTGCAATGAAACACTTAGTAAAGTCCCTTCAGCAAAGGAAGCAGACATCTCATTAAGGACTGAGATGTGATTTCAGCCCTCGAGGCACAGACGACAGTGGGGGCGGGACGGTCAAGTCCGGTTTCACTGGAGTGTTACAAGCGCTGTAACAAGAGGTGCCGCGCAAGGACTGAGCGTGGCAGGCGGCACCAGGGCAGTCCAGGGGTACATCCGGAGGAAAGGGCCGAGCTGAGACCAAGAGACAGGCACAGGCAGAGGGAGAGGCAGGAGATGAGCCGGAGAGTGAGCCAGGGGAGGGGAGAGCCACGGCTGGAGTCGCATTTGACTG
>NW_007730734.1:87490-89766 GCF_000696425.1 Galeopterus variegatus | reverse complement strand
GAGATGAGCCGGAGAGTGAGCCAGGGGAGGGGAGAGCCACGGCTGGAGTCGCATTTGACTGTGCGGGGACGCGGAATCCAAGGCAGTGGGTTCAATGATGCTGTCCCGCGGGGGGCCTGATCCTAAGTGGAGGTGGTGATAATGGGACAAGAAATAGCTTGATTCAGAGAGATCTGAGAATCAGAATCTGGGATTTGGTGACGGTTTGGATATGGGGGCAGGGTGGGGACGGGGGTAGGATTCAAGGACACCTCCCACGCATGCAGCTCCAGTGACTGGGCACACGGAGGGAATGGCGGAGCAGGAACTATTTTAATGGGGTGGAGGATGGAGATTTTGAGTGAGAGGGTTTGAGTCTGTGGTGCCTGTGAGTCACCCTGAGCTGATGCCCGGTGGCACAAGGGAGAAACCTGGCCAGAGTTAGGGATTGGGGGTCGTTAGCCTGTGAAGGGCAAGTGAAGCTACAGGCGGGGAGGCTGCCTCGGCAGGAAGTGGTATGAGAAGGACAGGGCCAGGGAAAGAGCCCTGGGAACACCAGAGACCCTCAGAGAAGGATGCTGAGAAGGCCACGCTGCAGAGACAGGCAACAAACACGATGGCTGTGGTGTTACGGGAGCCAGGGGCAGACAGAAAGTTTATCAAGAAGCAGGGGACGTCCAGCTGCTGCTGAGAGTTGTGAGGAGTGAGAGTCCCGAGATTTAACAACCAGGGCTAGACGGTGCCCTGTGGGAATTAGAAAAAGATGCCCCCTCCTCAAGGTAATTTACTTCTATTGGCAAACTACTGTAACACACTGATTTTATTAGAACCAAACACTTTACTGCCATCTGTGGGAAAATTGTTACAATAAATAAACCTATGATGTCTTAGATGTGGTGCCTGGACACAGCAGCCGTGGTTATTGGTGGCTGCAGTGAAAACAGGTTTCAGAGGAGCAGAATGAAATTCACCTGCAAGGATGCTTTGAGCTGTGGGCAACACATGACCCAAAAAGAGATGGCTTAAACAGTAAGGCATTTATGATCCTACACCACAGGATGCCTCGTCTGAAGGGAGGGCGGTTCCAGGGTTGGTTCGGGGTTGGTTCTTTCTCAATAGTTCCATTGAGAACCAGGTCCTTCCCACCTGCTCTGCTACCCTCTGTGTTGGCTGTCTTCTTCAGGCTTGTCCTCTCATGATCACAAGAAGGCCACCATGGCTCCAGCCATTACATTTTTCCACAAGATCAAGAGGCAGAAGACGAGAATGTGTCTCCTTGTGAGTCCTTTTCATGGGGAGAAAACCTTCCTAGAAATGCCCCAGCCCTTCCCATAACTACCCCCACCAGCTCTCATTGGCCATACCTGAGTCACGTCTCTTCGCAAACCTGTCACTGGAGAGGTGACAGCTTCACTGTGATTTCTTACACAATGTGTGTGGAGGAATGAGGGCGAGGTGAAGACATGCAGACAGCAAGTGTAGATGGTGCTTTCTAGAATTTTGCAAAGGGAGGAGAGAGACCCCACTGCAGGGAGACATGGGGAAAGAAGGGTATTTTAACTGTCCTAAACCAGTTGCAACTTACTCATCCAAAATTGACTTGAAGAACAGCACCACCATCTGACCTCTCATCCAGCCAGACAACTGGGAGTCCTTTGGAATTTATCGCCCATTCCACCACTCTGCAGAGCTCTAACCAGTCAATCCTCAAGTCCTATCAAGTCTAACTGTTCGATAAGTCTGGAATCCACTGTCTCTATGCTAGCGCATCTCAACAGCAGCACCATCAACATTTTGGACTGGATAATTCTTTGCTGGAGGGCTGAGGGAGGGCTGGAGGGGGCTGTCCTGTGCTTTGTAGGATGTTTAGCAGCTACTGGATGCCAGTAACACCCTCCACCTCCCCCTACCAGTTTTGACAATCAAAAATGTCTCTAGACATTGCCAAATGTACCCTGGAGGGCAAAATTGCCCCTGGTTGAGAACCACTGCCCTGTACCCAGGTGGAAATTCCTATAGATCTTTGAACCAGTTTCTGGTTATGGCCCATTTTTGCACACTCTGTTCTCTCGATTGTCTTTTCTATCCTCTGCTCCTGACCCTGTAACTCCTGCTCATCCACTGGCATATTGCATCACCTGTCTACTTGTCTGCCTCTCTCACTCAACTGTGGGCTCTGCGAGGGCTCACATTTTAACTTATTCAACATTGTACCTCTAGAGCCTAGAGCCTGGCACTCTGTCTGGTACACAGATGGCACTCTTCTCTCCATATATATGTGTATATATACACATACG
>NW_007730734.1:81223-87193 GCF_000696425.1 Galeopterus variegatus | reverse complement strand
CTCTGTCTGGTACACAGATGGCACTCTTCTCTCCATATATATGTGTATATATACACATACGTATCTATATACATGTAAGTATATGTGTGTATGTGTATATATACATACACATGTGTAAATATATATTTCTTTGATGAATGAATGAATGAATCACCCTTACCCTGCCTTTTAGCTCTTCCCCAGTTGGCTCCTGGATTAATGAACCAGGCTTCTAGAATGACCCTCTGCAACCAGCCACACAGCATCCTGAGCAATTTTCTTCAGCATTTGTGACCACAGACCATTCTGAGAATTGGGTGAGATCACCAGACCCTCACCTCATCAAAGACAGTTTGCCATAAAGTTTACATACCTGAAGCCCTCCCACATGCCCCAGAGGACTCCTGCCTCCCAAGATAAAAATATAACTAGAATGATTTTCCAAAAAAACATGCTTTTGATCCAGGTCAGTCCCGTTTGAGTCTCTGTGCTTCTTCATTGCCTCCAGAGTGAAGTTCAGACTCCTCAACTGCACACACAAGGCCCTTCCAGCCCCTCTTCCCTTTCATCTCTTGGGTCACATCCCTCCAGGCTCACTCTCCCTCGACCATGCCCTGAACTAGCCGAACGCTCGGCCAGCTCTGCTGCTCGGCCTCCACCTCTGCTGCTGAGAACACTTTTTCCCCTTAGCTGGGTCAGCCCAACACTCTGCTCCTTCTCTGGGTGCTCTTTCTCTTGTACTCCCAGAAAGGTGCAATTTCCCTGCCACACTTGGAGCTTTGGAAGGCCAGGAGTCACATGCAACTCACTGGTGCATCCTCAGAACCTGCCACATGGAGCATCTCAACACATGTTTGCCGGACATGGCACCCCCTTGTTATCATTCTCCATTCCCCTGAGTTTTACTTGGTGGTCCCAGGGAGCAGCTTCAAACCCAGCTCTATGAATGGAGCCAGCTTTAGACTAAAGCCAACCTGGAGGAGGGCAGAGCAGAGAGAGAACGCAAGCTCTCGGTGACCTAGTTGAGGAGCTGGATCAGCCCTTGCCTGAAGCCACCCTTCTGGATGTTTCCTTTCCATAAAGACATTAAATTCCTTTTACTAGTTTGAGTGCGAAAGCCAACCTGGAGGAGGGCAGAGCAGAGAGAGAACGCAAGCTCTCGGTGACCTAGTTGAGAAGCTGGATCAGCCCTTGCCTGAAGCCACCCTTCTGGATGTTTCCTTTCCATAAAGACATTAAATTCCTTTTACTAGTTTGAGTGCAATTTTCTATTACCTGCAATCCAGGACAGCAAGAAAAAAACAAATGGAAAAATGAGCACAATGACCCCCAAAACCCTTTTAACCCAGCCGACAGTCGTATGGTGTGCATTAATTTCCTCTTGCCTTCCTGTGCCTGGAAGAAAAAGTGGGCCTTCTTTCCAAAGCTAACACCCTCCTCTCCTTCTCCAGAATCTGGTTCCATTAATTACCCCCACATTCTCTCTTGTGTCTTTGGTTTTTCCTACCCAGTGGCTTCCTATCCCTACCTTATCCTAAAAAGTTCTCTCGGTACCCCCTGAAGCTGCAGCCTCACCCCTCCCTCCTGCCCCCTCCAGCCTTCTCTAAAGGTGAGCATCCTCTCTCTGCCTCCATGCAAGAATGCACAGGGGCACTTGGTGAAGTCTCATCACCAGACTGACCTTCCCAAAAAAGCTTTGGACCCTGGTCCCTGTTTTGTGTGCTATGTGAGGTATGGGGCCTGGCTCCAGCCTTCAGGTGTCAGGGTCTCGGGACTGGCCACCCAGGTTTTGGGGTTCAGGGCCACCATAAAGCTCTGCTGAAGTAAGAACCACTCTGTTTCCAAGGAATGGCTCCCTCACCCAGGCAGGCTCTGGACATCAACCCTGTCTCATCACACCAGGCCTGCCAATCAGGTGGAGACAAGGTGAGTCCTCAACCTGGTCCCAGAGCACAGTGAAGAGCTGGGCCCGGGCCAGGGGAGCAGGCTCACAGTGGCAAACAGGAGCAGCCTCCTGAGTAACAGAGTTTTAGCCTCTTGGTCAAGAGAGGCAGGGGCCTCTCTTTTGGAAACACGAGGTTTTCAAGCTCTTTACTTTTTCCCTAAGTATATTCCTGCTGCTCCTGTAGATTAAGCCTGATTTCTGTGGAAAATATCAGACCAACAGCTAAGGCTAAGCTTCAGATCACAAGGAAATGGTGTCTTGGTCCAGATCAGATCTTTAAAGCAGAGTGAGGAAATCCCAGGAAATCTCAAGAACGTGGCAGGGACAAGGTCAAAGACAGAGGTCCAGCTGCTCTCCCCATCTGGAGGGTTTCTGGCCCAACCCTTTCCTTGGTGCTCCATTTTTAGAAAGTGGAACCTGTTCTCCAGCTTGGTCAAAGAAACCAGAAGGTACAGGTAATTGCCCACCTAAGCAAAGGGCAACCTAAAAAAGGAAGGGGGGATGTCCGAGTGAAGAGTGGGCAGGGAAAAGGGGATAGTCTTAGAGAGAAGGCAGAAAATTCTGGGCCTTTAGGCAAGCCAGACACCAAACCTGGAAGCCCACCCAACCCCACAGCCAGTCCTGTAAAAGAAGAAACAGTTCCGGGACCCTACCCATCTTGGCTGCTTCTGCTTCCAGAAGGCTGGGCCAGAAACAGCACAGACCCACCCATACCCCCACCTACCCTCCCCGCCCACCCAGACACATCCCGCTACACAGTCACACCCCGTTCAGGTACTGTAGAGAGACACACACCAACACCGCTTTGTGGTTCAAACTGTTTTATACTGAAATACACATGAGCTGATCCTAAAAAAGGTTGAGTTGGGGGAGAAAGAAATGACAAAAGTGAGATGATCCCAGGGCTTGGTGTCAGCAACTGCTGGAGCATGTGCCAGTCCATCTGTCTATCTGTTCACCCTGGCAGGACGGTCATGCCTTGGAGGTCTGGAGGAGCTCAGCTGAGCTGGGTAGAGGAGGAAGGCCAGTCCTGGGCCAGGAGGACATGGTGCCCTCCTCCAGGGCAGGAGAGTCCTCAGCTGAAGGGCTTCACCAGCTTCATGGCAGCATAGTTCTGGAGGGAGGGAGGAGGCAGGTGCACATGGTGATCCCAGGATCTGGGCTCAGAGGATGGGGGTGAGCTGCCAGGAGGCAGGGGCTAGGAAAGGAGGCTGGTCGCTGTCCAACCACCTGCCTGCACCTTGCCCTCCATCCCACGCTCGGCTCAGCATCCACCCTGCCCAGTGCTCTCACCAATCAGGCAAACCCAAACCCTCCCAAACAACATTCACTCTCTCCCGCCTGGGGGCCAAAGCTGCCTGAATTGCTGTCTTCTCCCTCATCAATCCAGGAGCCACTCCTGTGTTCCAACCAGCTGCCAAGGCGACTCTGATCCCCCAGGCCCTGGCCAGAGGGAGGCCTGCCCTGGCCTCTTCCATCAGACAGGTGCTGAAGGCCAGGCCAGGGTTCTCCCCAACCACACTCCTGTCCAGAGAGCAGAGAGAGAGCTGGGCCAGGTGTACAGGGATGGCCCACTACAGGCCAGTACCAGAGGTGCTTGTCCTTGATGAAGCCCTGCCCACTGCAGGACTCGCAGGAGCCTTCCCTCTCTACTCCTCCCTCCAAAAACCATGAAAACACACACAACACAACACAGGGCTCCTAATTGGGACAGTATGTTCCCCAGCGCCGGCCCGGGAAAGCCAGTTCTGGAAACAAAGCCGGCCCTCCTTCCCTGCCAAATCGCCTCTTGCCTCCCCATGGCTGGCCCTGCTCCCGGCTGGCTCTGCAGGGGGAGCCGAGAGCAATCAGACAGGCCGCCCCCCTCGTCCCCGTCCCAGGGGAGCTTCCAAGAGAATGGGGGATTATGCCAACTGCAGGGAGCAGCCCCAGCCTTGGGCCCCTCTCCACCAGCCTTGGCTTGAGGCATCTAGAATAGGTCCTCAGCCCCCATGGCCTGAAAGCCAGGTGAGGGTCACCATGGCCAGCCCTCATAGGTCTAGGACGGGCCAGGTGATTGAGTGACTTGGGTGGAGGGAAGCAGAATTTGACAACTTGTAGCAAAGGTCTGCAAGCAAGCACAGTCCCCAGCCTCAGTCCCAGGCTGCCCCTTTGATTCCCAGACCCATCTGCAAGGATCTGACCCCACATGCCAGCTCTGGGAGAGAGAAGGCAGGGCCCATATTTCAAGAAGGATAATTTCCAGAAGAACCCAAAGGAGAGTGATGCCACTGGTGGGGGGAGGCCAAGAGACAGGGGAGGGGCTCCAACCAGGGCCCCTCAAAGACCTATTCTGCTCCTGCCCTTGGGCTAAGGCTACACCAGGGATGAGGAAGTGACCACAGGCTGGAAGTGACTTGGAATCTTCCCTTCCTCTCCCAACCAGGCAGCAAGGCTTCCTTCCCTGGGTCCCTGAAGGCCTGCATGTGCCACCCAAGGGCCTCACAGTGCAGGGCCAGCTGGTTGGGGCTGGGGTTGGGCAAAGAAAGGGTGGTGATGACGCCACTTTGGACCTGCCCCTGCCCTCCCCTTGGCCCTTCAGGAGGAGGCTCAGCTTAATGTGCAGTCCCCAGGGAAGGTGAGGGGCTCCGTAACCACAGTCATAGCCACTGAAGCCAGAGCTGACCCAGCCCAGCCCCTCCTCATGCAGATGCGGAGAGACTTGCCAAGGTCACACAGGAGGTGTCCTGCATAGCTCTGTCCTGTCCAAGAACATCTCTCCAACCATAATGTGCGCCTGTGCGGATTCTCCCTCAGCAGACGGGGGCAGCCTGGGACTCGGCGTTTCTAGCAAGCTCCCTGCTAATGCTGATGCTGCAGGTCCTCAGGCCACATTTGAAGAGTGAGGGTCTGCTCCAGCTCTCCTTTTTCTAAACTCCCAGAGCCTGAGCCTCATGGCGGAGTGCTTGATTGTAGATGGTAGTTTTCCTTGTTCCCTAGTTTCAGTGTCTCCGTGAGGGACAAAGAACTCCCCAGGGGCACGAGCCTCACCTTCTCTCTCATGCCCACAGCACACCCTCACCACCCAGACATGTAAGAGTGTTTAATAAAGCCCGCAAGGCTGAATTAATGGCAGCCAGGCACACTTGAACTGGGAGGGGTGGTAAGCTGAGGCGGGCCAGAACAGGGGAGTCACGCCTCCCCCAACTCAGCAGCCTGGGCCTGCCCCGTGAGAGGAAGCTCCAGGCAGAAGTCCTGGGACCTGATCCCAGACTCCAGGTCATCACGGGCAGTAGCCCATGCCTGGGTCACCACACTTGCATGTGCCCTTCCATGGTCCTGTATCTCATCTTGTGTTTGTCATCTTGACTTCCTTTGCTTCATGAGACCCACATAAGTGTACAAACTGCAGGTCCCCACAGCCTGGATCCACCCCTGGTTATATTTTGTCAATAGGCCATAACTCCTCTTGCTGAGCCTCCGAAATGTTTGAACATGGCACCCCAGGCAACCACAGCCAGCAAAGAGGGCCTGGCCTGTAGCCGGACCCAGCGGCCACGCTGGTTCTAGATTCTCCTTTGTTGCTGTGGCACAGAGGGTGGCTGGGGCCTGGACATGCAAACCAGACAGGTGCCTCCGCTGTCCCTCTTGGCTCGTGATGTTAGGGACTGCCCGGGATGGCTTGCAGTTTCAACTCTCTTCCTCCTGTGAGGCACACTCTGTGACACAAGGCACTCACTGCCAGCTACAGTGGGAGAAAGAGTCTGTCCCTTTTCATCTCCCAGAGGATTCACAAAGCAAAAAGGTCATGTGGGAGTAATTCCCCGAGCAGCCTGCCTACCATGGGGACCATGCTCTGGGCCGGTGTCCTGGTGCTGACCAGGACTGAGGCCCACAGTGGCCGGAGCCCTGAGCTAGGAACTGCGCACAGATTGCTGTGCAGCCTGGAGCCCGTGTCTTCCCCTCTCTGGGTGTTTGTGTCTTTGCTACTAAAATCAGGGCATTGAGGACTGATCACACCAGTCTCTCTACTTTTACAAGGGAACTTCAAAAAGCTTGTGGAAAAA
>NW_007730734.1:0-80140 GCF_000696425.1 Galeopterus variegatus | reverse complement strand
ATGAGCTGTGAGGACTGGAGAAGCACAGGCAGGGACCCTCGTCCCTCAAGCAGGGTCCAATAGAGCACAGCAGCTGTCTCTGGTGACACTCTGGCGAGCTCTTTGCTAGGTGTCAGCTGACCTCTTACCAAGTGAAACGGACCCCAGTGTGCAAGTGAGGGGCTCCTGGGCCGGCCTCCTGTGCACCTACATCTTCCTCGTGCCCACCTGCCACGGGGGGAGGGCACGCTCTGTAACAGTTCTTGGTGGGCACCAGGACCCTCTCCCAGCCCCGGCTTCCTTCTTTTTCTAGACTTAGCAAGTGCTGTCCTCGACACAGAGGGCCCTCTCCCCTGCTCTGTCATCCACATCTTCTCTTCCCTTCCAGACCCAGTTCCTCAACCTGACCCTTCAGGAAGATTCCCCTGCCCATCCCAGCCCAAGGGGCCTCATCTTCTGCCAACCCCTTGATCACATATTCTACAGGATTGCTGAAGACAACTATGCCTCCCCATCAAGGGCAAGAACTCAGTTTCCCCCCTGGACTAAGAGCTCCCCAAGGGTAGACTTTGTCTTCCTACCTGACTGGAGACTCCCCAGAGTAGGGGCTATGTCTCCTCATCTGACCAGGGACTCTCCACGGACAGAAATCACTTCTCTCCATCAGAGGCGGGGAGCTCTCTGAGGACAAGGATGGACTCCCCCATTTAGACCAAGAACTCCCCCAAGGCAGTGTCAGGGCCTCCCCCACCAGGCCTGCTCACCGGGAAGGCATAGACGAAGATGCCCACGAACAGCAAGAGGATAAAGAGAAGGATGAAGAGGATGATAGCACAGCGGAAACGCCGCCACAGGATGAACTTCATAGTCTTGTACGGGGAGGTGAACCACAGGAAGGAGGTGTCGGGGCGCCTGGAAGGAGATCCCGGAGGTCAGCAAGGCACCCTGCACCAGGGCTGCTTTCTCCAAACCCTGCTCTCCACTTGCGACAGCAGGTCAAATACCCTGGCCCTCCACAGCCTGCCCACAGAAGCCCCCAGCCTCAAGGCCCCCAGCCCCTAGCCCCAAACTCAGCCCTTGGCACCAGCGTTCCCTCCCCCCTCCAGCCTTTGCTGCAGTGTGAGCTCACCTGTGCTTCCATGCCCAGCAACTCCAGGGGCCCGGTTCTCAGCCACTCTTGTCAGGATACCTTCCCAGCCACCCCCTTCCCTCCCAACCCAGGACTTGATCCCACACTACAGACTTGGGAGCTGGGCAGAGCCTGCTATGTTAGGTGAGCTGTGGCCCACTGAGCCCCAGGTAAGCCAAGCTACCTGTCCGGGTGCACCTGAACTGTCCATGTTCGGGGAAGGATGGTGGAAAGAGAACCCAGAAAGCTGAAGTTCTCTCACTCACAGCCCTCCCCCTAGATCAGCCCCACAACCCAAAGAACATGCAGGATTTTGTGTCTCAGTCACGGCTCTGTTAACCTCTGACTGCACGTCCTGAGTCCCGTGGGTTTCTCTTGTCTCGCCACCCACCTCCCAACATTCTGAGGCAAGGGTGCCTCTCACTGCTGGGCCAGTCCCACGGCACTGGGGATAGCACCATGCTAAAGTGAGTCAACTGTGCTACGTCCATCTGAGCCAAGCGGGCCGTGGGAGGGGCTCAGCAAACACTGCCCTGAGCCCCAAAAGCCATCCTTCAGTAACTGCCCTGGTAACGGCCTTCAGACACCTGCATCCACTGTCTTGGTCAACCTCCCTGAGAAGTCTGTGATGTAGGAAAGACGGGGCCTGGTCTCCCCATTTCACAGAAGGGAAAGTTAAGGCTGAAAGACCATTTGAAAGCCACACTGACACCACAGGAGAGCCATGAAGGGCAGCTTGGCGAGGGGAAAGACCAGGCACTGGAGCCAATCAGACCAGATGAGAGAATTTCAGCTTTACCACTTTCTTAGTTGGAATGACCTTATTTAACTTTGCTGAGATTGTTTCCTCATCTGTAAAATGGGGATGATAATCACTACTCAGTGGGGAAGGCTCCATAGGACAATGTGTACAACAAGCAGGTACCCAACAGCACCTGCTTCTGGAATTAGCTGAGCAGCCCAGTGTTCTCTGGAATTGATGGCTATTGCTTGCCTCTAACTTAGTGTTGGACGACTCATGCCCGTCTGTGAGCCATGTGGGCCTGTGACCTCCGCATGGCTATGAAGTCAGGTGCCTCCTGGACTGAGGCCTACACCCCCAGACATCTGGGCATCAAGGTCAGGGACTGGACACTAACCTCGGGTCCTCGAGCTTGGGGTTCATGTTGGGCTCATCCCGGCCCTGACCAGCAGGCCGTTCCTCATGCTCACTCTCTGCTACAATCTCCAAGGTCATTTCCAGCTTGCCCTGTGGGGACAGAGGGTGGTTGGAGCACAAAGCCTCCTGGAGAGGAGCCAGGCCAGGACAAACATAAGGGCACCTTTATCTTTAAAAAAAAAAAAAAAAAGTAGGATCATTCTGATCATAAAAGCAGTACTGCTCCTTATAGAACATTTAGAAACCTCAGAAATGTATAAAGAAAGAACACCACCCATACTTCCACTATGTGGAGACAAGCAATGTCAATACTTCTGTGCACCATAGCTGTTCTCTGCAAGTGTATAAAATATCACACTGTGTATATATAGTGCTATAGCTTGCTTTTTTTTTTTTTTTGCTTAGAGATATATTTCACTATATAATTACATATTTCTTAGAGTTTGGTTTTTAATGACTGCAAAACGTTCTACAAGATGGTTGACCATAATTTATTTAGTAAACTACCTATTTTGGTTCATTTAGGTGGTTTCCAACTCTTTGATATTATAAATAATGTTGCAACAAACATCCCAGAACCTAGATTTTTAATTTTATCTGGTTATTTCTTTAGGAGAGACTTTAGAAGTAGGATGACAGTGTCCAAGGGCATAAATATTGTTAAATCTTTGGCTCTATATCACCAAATTGCTTCCCCACACAGTAAAACCATCAGCGCCCCCAGCGGAAGCAAGCAAGGCGCTTGTCTCTCTGCACTCTCACCAGCAATGAACTTGTCCATTTTTCTTTTAAAAATATAATTTAATAGACAAAAAAAAAGTTAGCACATTTAAAACTATTCTTTTATTTAATTACTAGAAGGAATAAATCACTNGAGAGAATTTCAGCTTTACCACTTTCTTAGTTGGAATGACCTTATTTAACTTTGCTGAGATTGTTTCCTCATCTGTAAAATGGGGATGATAATCACTACTCAGTGGGGAAGGCTCCATAGGACAATGTGTACAACAAGCAGGTACCCAACAGCACCTGCTTCTGGAATTAGCTGAGCAGCCCAGTGTTCTCTGGAATTGATGGCTATTGCTTGCCTCTAACTTAGTGTTGGACGACTCATGCCCGTCTGTGAGCCATGTGGGCCTGTGACCTCCGCATGGCTATGAAGTCAGGTGCCTCCTGGACTGAGGCCTACACCCCCAGACATCTGGGCATCAAGGTCAGGGACTGGACACTAACCTCGGGTCCTCGAGCTTGGGGTTCATGTTGGGCTCATCCCGGCCCTGACCAGCAGGCCGTTCCTCATGCTCACTCTCTGCTACAATCTCCAAGGTCATTTCCAGCTTGCCCTGTGGGGACAGAGGGTGGTTGGAGCACAAAGCCTCCTGGAGAGGAGCCAGGCCAGGACAAACATAAGGGCACCTTTATCTTTAAAAAAAAAAAAAAAGTAGGATCATTCTGATCATAAAAGCAGTACTGCTCCTTATAGAACATTTAGAAACCTCAGAAATGTATAAAGAAAGAACACCACCCATACTTCCACTATGTGGAGACAAGCAATGTCAATACTTCTGTGCATCATAGCTGTTCTCTGCAAGTGTATAAAATATCACACTGTGTATATATAGTGCTATAGCTTGCTTTTTTTTTTTTTTCTTAGAGATATATTTCACTATATAATTACATATTTCTTAGAGTTTGGGTTTTAATGACTGCAAAACATTCTACAAGATGGTTGACCATAATTTATTTAGTAAACTACCTATTTTGGTTCATTTAGGTGGTTTCCAACTCTTTGATATTATAAATAATGTTGCAACAAACATCCCAGAACCTAGATTTTTAATTTTATCTGGTTATTTCTTTAGGAGAGACTTTAGAAGTAGGATGACAGTGTCCAAGGGCATAAATATTGTTAAATCTTTGGCTCTATATCACCAAATTGCTTCCCCACACAGTAAAACCATCAGCGCCCCCAGCGGAAGCAAGCAAGGCGCTTGTCTCTCTGCACTCTCACCAGCAATGAACTTGTCCATTTTTCTTTTAAAAATATAATTTAATAGACATCTATATCACCAAATTGCTTCCCCACACAGTAAAACCATCAGCGCCCCCAGCGGAAGCAAGCGAGGCGCTTGTCTCTCTGCACTCTCACCAGCAATGAACTTGTCCATTTTTCTTTTAAAAATATAATTTAATAGACAAAAAAAAGTTAGCACATTTAAAACTATTCTTTTATTTAATTACTAGAAGGAATAAATCACTTTTAATGTTTAGTTCACATTTCTAACTCTTTTGTGAATTATCTATGTATGGCCTTTTCTCATTTTTCCTTTGGGGTGTTGGTATTTCTTATTGTTGTAATTCTTTATATAACAAGGATATTTTATTTCAAGGGCCACTTTAAGGTTGGCTGGCTGCCGGCCGTTCCTAAGTGAGGGATTAACTTCCTCTCCGTGGCTGTTCTGGACTCCAGTCACCCCCATGAGCAGACCTCTCAGTAGAAGAGTAGAACAGGGACAGCCCCTTGGAGGGTACTGAGGAAATGGAAGAGGCACAACCCCGTCCATTTGCCAGGAAGCCCGGATCAGAGGGACCCCAGGTCACAGATCTCTGTTAAGGCCCATGAGCAGAGTATAAGGAGGTCATTTTTCAATTTGAATAGGTTTCCTATGGAGCCTGTAGGGGGAGGAAGGCTGGGAATTGGAAAGGAAGATGGAGAATGACTTGGAAATAGGGAGAGGAAGGGCAGGAGAGAGGGAGAAAGGGGAAGAACAGTAGGCACGTATGTGCCCGATGATTTCTAGAAAAAGCTGCCCCTGAGCCCTCCGCTGGGGCTGGAGGAAGGAGACTTACCGCCAGGATCTTCTTCTCACCCTCTTCTGCTACACAGGGCCACCAGCCCTTCACTGTTTTCTGCTCAAAAAGTGACACAAACCATTCTGGGTGGAAAGTGTCATCCAGCTGGTCCAAGGAGCACTTCTCGGCCGTCTTGACTGGCTTGGGCATGCGGTTGAGATCCAGTTGCAGGGAGCCTACAGCAGAGAGGTGTTGTTTGGCAGAGGGTTTCTCAATCACTGCCAGCCTAGGGCTACCCTGGGGCAGGGCAGGCTCAAGAAAAACTCACCTCCTCAGCTTCTTTGCATGGCTTAGCCATGGGTAGAATCACACAAACTCACCATCTCTCCATCCATTCCTCTCATCCCATCTACACAGTTGCCCATTCACCTACTCATGCAGCCATATGCCCATTAATCCACCTGTATTTATTCACCTGAGCAAAGCTGCCTACCTCCTCAATTATTCATCTTACTAAGTACAGATGCATCCATACACCCATTGTCTATGTACATCGATACATCGATTTTTTAACATTATTTTATTGTGGTAAAAAAATAAATGACATAAAATTTGACATGTTAGCCATTTTTTTGTGTGCACAATTCAGTGGCATTAATTACAACCACAATGTTGGGCAGCCATTACCACTACTTTTAAAACTTTTTCATTCCGTCACAGAAACTCCATACCCATTAAACAATAAGTCCCCATTCCCCGCTCCTCTTAGCCCCTGGTCATCTCTAGTCTACTTTCTGTCTCTATGAATTTGCCTATTGGAGATACTTCTTATAAGTGGAATCATAAAGTATATGTCCTTTTGTGTCTGGCTTATCTCACAGCATAATGTTTTCAGAGTTCATCCACGTTGTAGTACCTGTCAGTATTTCATTCCTCTTTCCGGTTGAATACTACTCCGCTGTATGTCTACACCACATTTTGTTTATTCTTTCTTCTGTTGATGGACACTTGAGCAGTGTCCACCTTTTGGCATTGTGAATAATGCTGCAGTGAACATTGGCATACGAGTGTCTGAGTCCCTGTTTTTAATTCATCTGGATACATACCTAAGAGCAGGCATTGCTGGGTCATATGGTAATTCTGCGTTCAGCTTTTCAAGGGATCACCACACTGACTTCCACAGTGGCTGCACCATTTTACCTTCCCACCAGCAATGTACAAGGTTTCCAATTTCTCCACATCCTCGCCAACACTTGTTATTTTCTGTTTTATCATTACTGTTATTATTATTAGTACTTTAGCCATCCTAATAGGCATGAAGTGGTATCTTGTTGTAGTTCATCCATCAATCTTCTTCGTCTACCCACCTAGTTATCCAAGCAGCTGCCTTTTTATAATGTCTCATCTACTCACCCATTTTACTCACCATCTCCCTGGACAGCTCTAGCTATTAGGTGGAACCAGATGAAAATGCTGATACTCAAACACCTTTGACCTATAAAAACAGCAATTTCATGTGGTTTCATCTAATCCCATCACAGCAACATGATGGACTCAATGGGATTGTAGCATATGTTACTGAAGGGATTAAGTGAGAGAAATAAATTGAAAAATTGTTTTCTGAGGCCAAATTTTAAAAATTCCTGAATACCATGCAAAGGAGATCAGATTTTTTTCAGCATGGAATGCTCAGTTACCATAACCATTTTCTAGTTTTCTTTCTTTTACTCGTCCACTTATCCATCCATCCTTTTACCCATTCATCTGCTTTGACTTATCTACATCTCTTTACAGCTGTCATCTGTTGAGCACTATATCTGTTCATTCAACAGGTGACTGTTATTCCATCTATCCATTTGTTCAACTCTGTATCAGCGTTAATCTAACATTCCACCCACTCACATATCTCTCCCTCCCACTCATGCAAATGAGCATTTAGTTTATTTCCAATTTTAAATATGCTCCCAATATGATATTTAGTAAATATCAGGATATTAAAAAACACACACACACACACAAATTATCCCAGCATGATCTACATAAAAGACTGTAAGGAAACACAGGATCTCTAGATGGTGAGATTATGGATGCTTAAATATTACCTTTAAAATAAAAAAGTAATAAGAATTCAAAAAACATAAAAAATCTAATTAGAAAACATTATAAATGTGGAAAAGAGAAATCTCGTGGAGTTAAAAGGTAGTATTTATTAATGGTTTTATTGAGTTTTATTATTAAAAACAATGAATGAGCATTTTAAACTTTACTTTGGATACTTTTTTCTCATACAGCAAAATTCAGGGGTTTTTTTGTTTTCTTTGCAAAATTAATTTTTTAAAGCCTCACTCCATAAAGGAAAGTTTGATAGATTGATGGCAAAAATATTTTAAGTCTGTAAGCAAAAAAGACTCCATAAAAAATTAAGAAGGAAATGAAAAAATAGGATAAATTATTTGCCATGTATCCTGAATATATAAAAAGTTTCAAAAATCAATAATAAAAGATGAAAAAGAAAACCCCATATTATTAATATGGGTAATAAATATGCTTTTAAAATAGGATAAATTATTTGCCATGTATCCTGAATATATAAAAAGTTTCAAAAATCAATAATAATCGGCCGGCCCGGTGGCGCACTGGATAGTGTGCTAAGTTCTACCTTACAAGTAATGAAGAAATGCCAATAAAAATTAAAATGAGATATCATATTGGCGATTTTTTAAAAAAATGTAATGGTAGTAGCAAAAGTTTAGGGGAAATAAAGTTCTACCTTACAAGTAATGAAGAAATGCCAATAAAAATTAAAATGAGATATCATATTGGTGATTTTTTAAAAAAATGTAATGGTAGTAGCAAAAGTTTAGGGGAAATTGCACCCTTCTACAAACAGGGTACAGGTGAGAGTATAAAAATCTTGCTAGAGAGCAATTAAACAAACTGTTTTGAAAACTACTAAAATGCACAAAAACTAACAAATCTACTTCTCAGAGTTAAGGAAAGGTCTACACAGAGGGTCCAAAGATGTACACCTAGGGGGTCACTCAAATTAGGAAACCTGAGGATGGCCTGAATACCCACCAAGAGAGGATTAGTTAAGCCAAATAGGGCCCGTCTGTATGATGGCGCATCAGCAGGCATTAAGTGATGGTGCGGGCATAAATACAGGTAGATACCTGCTGACCAGAAAGGATGTTCTTGAAACATTTTCTCAAAAAATCAGGATATAAAACAGTATGTATAATATGAACCCATTCATGTATATAAATATATGTATATATGTCATGTATGTATGTATGTATATATAATACACACACAACTTACATAGGTTTGTTTATATCTGAAATAATATAAAATATAGTCATATATACCAACATGTCAGTGGTAGTTATCTCTGGGTGGTGAGATTAAAGTGGGAAGGAAGCATTGCTTATTTGTATTTTCTAATTTTTCTACAGGAATTATGTACAGAATAATGAGTAAAATAACAAAAGTCACATCTGGTGCCACCTCCATCTTGCACCCTGACTCTTCTACAGTGGAATCGTGGAGCAGCTCTGTCCCCCGTGTGCAGGTGACCAGGCCAGGTGTGGCCCCCTTGCGGGGAGCTGCTCCTCAGCAAAGACCAACTCACCTTTCTTCAAACAAGGGCCACCGAAGGAGGGCTTCAGTGATTGTCCAAGGCCACTCTGCTCCCAAGTGGCAGAACAGAACTAGAAGCCAGCACTCCTGGCTTCTCAGGCTGCCTTTTTCACAGGTTCATTTACTATTTTTTACTGAGGTAAAATTCACATAACATAAAATTCATCACTTTAACCATTTTAAAGTGTACCAATCAGTGGCTTTTAGTACATTCACAGAGTTGTGCAACCATCACCACCATCTAATTCCAGAACATTTTCATCATCCCAAAAGAAATCTCATACCCAACAGCAGTCACTCCCCGTTCCCCCTCTTCATGACCTGAGCCTACCACCCAGCACAGCCCAGTGCTCAATGCCACCTCCACTTGGTCATGCTGATGCTGCTCAGCGTCACATGCCTCACTGAGTGCTGGGGACCTAGTGACAGTGACTCTGAGCTCCCTGAGGGCTGAAAGAAGGACCACTCCTCCAGCCAAGATTCCCAAAGGGTCCAGGAATGGCACAGACACACACACAGTGGGGGTTCTTGGGCAGCCCCCAACATGCAGAACGGGACTGACTGGAAATGATGCTTACCCAGAAAGTCATCAAAGGAGAACCTGTCGTTGTCCCAGATCTGGAATACCACTCGCGCTGGGATTTTGCTCTCAGTCTTGTCCAGCTTCCAGAAGGCATCCTGACCCAGAGTAGGAGCAGAGAAGGAAGCAGGAAAGCAAGGTTAGAGAAAGACAGGGGTGCTACCAACCTGGAAGGCTGCCTGGACGAGGCAGCAGAGTAAGAGTCCCTGAGGCTGCTGCCAGAGCCAGGTCCTGGTGGGAAGATGAGGAAGGGCAGATCCCAGAAGGCAGTGGTCAAGGGCCTAAGAGGTACCATGCACCTCACTTCACATAAGATGGCTCCTTTAATCCTGCCAGTTCTGTAAGTCAAAGTAATCGCTCCCATTTTACAAATGATGAATCAGAGGCTTGGAGGAGGTAAAGGAATTTGCCCAAGGTCTGACAGCTAATAGTAATAATATTAACACTGCACTTCCTATGTGTCAGTTCTCTACCACTATGAAGTCATCTATTCTTCCAACAACTGTGAGAGATACTACCTTCACAGCTGAGGAAACCAAAGCAAGTCACTTGTCCAAGGTCACACAGCTAGGAAGTGGCAAGCAGAGATGCAAGCCCAGGTAGTCAGGTTCCAGAGTCCTGCTCTCAACCCTAGACCCTGCTCTGCACATGTGATCCCAGGGTCAGGGTGAATTGGCTGAGGTGACCCACCCTGGCTGTTGCTGAAGGATCCCCCAGCAGACTGCTATAAGAAAATGGCACTGGACCAGGACCCCCCCCTCACCACCCCACCCCACCATCACCTCTAAGAATTCACCCCTGGCAAAGCAAAAACTCACAGTGCTGGAACGTTCTCTGCCCTCCTGCTGAAAGGAGAGGAGGAACCCGTCTCTCCCCAGCTCACCTCCCTCAGACCAGCTCCACCTGGAACAGGGTCATCTTGGGCTTCTCCCCACAGGGGCCTCAGGGAGAAGCTAAGGGGCATGGGGCTGGGCATGCAGAGGCCTGGGTTGGCCCCTGGGTCCTCCATGTTCAACCCAAAGGACTGTCACTGGGGCTGTCCTGCTCACACTGGCTTGTTCTCTGTTCTCTCACTGTAGCTCTACCTGACAGGGTGCCAAGGATAGGAAACATTCTGGCCACCCTGTAGACAGTGAGGGCCAGGTCCTGAGTCCCAGGTCAGAGCAGGAGCCTGGACCCAAGTCTCAGGGGGCAGACTCCGTGGGGAGTCGGGGAGCACTGCTGACCACACAGGGTTGTCGGCCTGGTAAACACTACCCAGCCAGGGCCATGCCACTGGGTGTCCACCCCAGCCTCCGAGGCTGGTCATGCAGATCCCACCAATCTCCCAAATAGATGACCATGACCCCTGTGGTCACCATGCAAAGCACCCAGCCGTGGCCTGGACTGCTGCCTGGGTTGGTGAAGGGGCTCAGGTCCACAGCTGGCCCCTTGTCCCCAGCCCTGTCTGTGCCTCCCCCTTTCCGGGCCCCAGCCCTCGTGCAGGTGCCTCCCTCCTCTGTGAGCTTTTACGGCCAGCTCAGCAGGCCCGCCTGCACGGGCCGCCGGCATCCTCCACTCCTTGGGCCGGCCTGGTTTATGGGCTCGGTAATGAGCCAGAGGTTCAAACGGCCCCTGGTGGGAGCAGCTGGGCCAGCACTCCAGCCTGGGGAGTGAGCCCCCCCAGGTCCCAGGCGCTCATTATGCTCCCGGCCTGGGCCCTTTTACTAGCTGTTTATTTGCAGGGTGGGTGCCTGACGCGCAGGCCGGCCCCAGTGGGTGTGCTGGGCTCCAGGTGGGGAGCCGGCTGGGACAACCAGCGGCGGTTCAAAGCAGCCGGATGAAAGGAGACCTTGTACTTTACGACAGTCTCGTCTGGTTAATGGGGTCCCTGGAGGGCCTGCCTGCCAGAGGCCCTGAACCCCACAGCAGAGGGCTGGCTCTGCAGCAGGCCCAGGGAGCCCAGAGGCTGTGCGGTGGCCCTGCACTAACCCACCCAGACTCGGTTCTTAGCCCAGACAGCTAATTGGTGCCCCCACTGTGGGCATGGCTCCGCCAGCCTCCCAGGGTCCCCTCTCCCACAGAGGGACCCACTGGCTCTGCCTCGGGCCAAGCCATTTCCTCTCTCACCTTCTGAGTTGACTTCAGAACCACCTGAACTCTGTTCCTCAACCTCCTCTTCTGACCTTTGGGCCCCTCCCAGGGCCTGGCATTAGGTGTGCCTCTCCTTCGACTTCTTCCTCTCTCCCTGCTCCCACTGTGGGCCTCTCGTTCTCCCAAGTCTAGCCCAGACCCTATTGGCCATCAGGCCAAGCGGTCCCTTCAGTATGTCCTCTGGAACTCCTGCCATGAGTCAGCCCAACTCTCCTTTCTTACCAGGGCTTACAATGCAGAGATGAAACCCCAGCATTGCCAGAATGGAGCCACCCCAAATTCTTAATCAGCAATCCCAACTGGGTCCTCAGAACTGCCAGGTAACCTTTCTCTGTGCCACCAACGAGCACTCTCTCTCTCTCACTCAGCAGAACAGCCATTTCCAGCCTTTCTCATGTATCTCAAATCACCTGCCACAGTGACAGATCATCTCTCCTCTTGCTTCACAGAAAGGAACAGAAACCTCTCTTCCTGCTGCTCCTTGCCCACATCTCCACCTGTCACAATGCAGGGGCTGTCCCGCCTCCTGAGCAGCCAGTCCGCGTCTCTGGGCCTCAGTTCCCCATCCATGCCTGGCCCCGCGTAGGTGGGCCCAGAGATGGTGGGCGTGGTGCTCAGCCCTCCCTTCTCCACTACCAGCCCCCTCCCCCTCTGCCCACAGCAAAGGGAGGCAGGCACGCCAGCCTGACCGAGGGCTGTCCCGACAGATGTGGTGTTTGCTTTGTAATGGAAACAGGCCCTCCCTTCTCCACTACCAGCCCCCTCCCCCTCTGCCCACAGCAAAGGGAGGCAGGCACGCCGGCCTGACCGAGGGCTGTCCCGACAGATGTGGTGTTTGCTTTGTAATGGAAACAGGCCTGTGCTGGACAAGCACACTGAGAAGAAGGCAAATAAGTCTAAGCCTACAAAGAGTCTAGGCTTTCCTTGACTCTGTGCAGCCCTGTTGCTAAATTCCGCCTTCCAGCAAACACTACGCAGCAATCCCCAGGTGAAAGAATCCATGGGACCTTGTTTAATCTACATTTTCTTTTGTTTGCTGGTTTCAGATGCTCAGCAGAACACTTTGGTTTCTCTAAAGTGAAGATGATCCTGTGTGTTGGGCTGGAAAGGACCAGGCAGAGAGGGTGCAACGAAGAGAGTTGAGAAGAACCGTGCAGCAGAAGTACATTATGTGTTTTCCTTCTTTAAGCTAAGCAGGAAATAAAGAGGAGTCATAGAAGCTTCAAGGCTTGAAACCTTGAGCCACCTCTGGAAGGAAATCACCAACAGGACCTGAACACCAGAGAGGCATCTACCCCTGGAGCAGGAGAGCACTTCGAGGTGGAAATGAACGCTGGGTGGAACAAGGGTGGGCACAGGCTCCAGCAGAGGCCCCTCTGCCTCCACTCAGCCTGGCCCTGAGCCCCCACTGCCCGCAGCTCCCCTCACTGTGTTCCAGTGGCTGTTCCCTGCGGGCAGGCCTGGTGCCACCAGGAGGAGGCCAGCTGCCCTCCAGCTCTGCCTATTTCGGGGGTAAAGGGTTTATGGCCCAGATGAGACTGAAACCAGGAGATGCTAAGACACAGAGACTGAGGTCCCCAAATCCACCTCTCCCCACGGGCTGATGCTGGCCAGGTCTCCCCAGGTGCCTTCAGCCTGGGGTGAGAGGTGGGGCATGGAGAGAGCGGAGGACACTTGCTCAGGCCTGGAAGGGCAGAGACACTCCCAGTGACCACTGAGCTTGGACCCCAACTACAGGCACTAGACACAGATGTGGGAAATGAGGTGGCAGGAGGGACTTAGCCACGCAACTCCCAATCCTATGGACAACGCTATCTGTAGGCCAGGCTCGCCCTCGTGGGAAGCTCCCCCTATGGAGTTGGCCCCTCTGCCCCACTGATGGCCAAGCTGGGTGTCCCTTCTCTTCCTTCTCAGACCCCATGGGCTTCCTGCTGCTTGGTTTGTCTGGGCTAAGGAGGAAGGCAGTGGTTTTAGGATTTGGACGTAGCTACACACGATGGTTGTGGCACTAGTGTGGTTGTGGAGTGATGGCAATGCTGGAGATGGCAGCAATGGTGGAAGAGGAAGAAAGGGCTGCAGAGATGGTGGTGGCTAGGGTGGTAATGGGAGCAATGGTGGGAGCTGTGCTAGTGCCACCAATGATGGGACAATGTGGTGACAATGGCAGTGATGGGACGATAGTGATAGTAATTTTAGTAGTGGTGGAACAATGTAGTGGTGACACTGGCAGTGGTGGCAGCAATGGTGGAAGAGGAAGAAAGGGCTGCAGAGATGGTGGTGGCTAGGGTGGTAATGTGAGCAATGGTGGGAGCTGTGCTAGTGCCACCAATGATAGGACAATGTGGTGACAATGGCAGTGATGGGACGATAGTGATAGTAATTTTAGTAGTGGTGGAACAATGTAGTGGTGACACTGGCAATGATGGGACAGTGGTGGTGACATCAGCAATGATGGGATGGTGGTGGTGACTTCGGCAGTAATGGGACAGTGTGGTGGTAACATCAACAGTGATGGGACAGTGGCGATGGTGACTTTGGCAGTGATGGGACAGTGCAGTAGTGACATTGGCAGTGATGGGATGGTGGTGATGGTGACACCAGATGTGATAGGACAGTGGTGGTGATGGGACAGTGGCGATGGTGACTTTGGCAGTGATGGGACAGTGCAGTAGTGACATTGGCTGTGATGGGATGGTGGTGATGGTGACACCAGATGTGATAGGACAGTGGTAGTGGTGACATCGGTGGTGATGGTGGCCAAGAAGAGATGGCAGTGGTGGCTCCAACAGTGGCAGGGAGGCCCAGATGGTAGCCTGCCAGTGACTGTGGTGGTGGGGTCATGCTGACATTAAAAAGCCCTGGACTGGCACCACTGGGCCAGGAAGGACACTTACCTTCTTGGCGATGGTGCAGACTTGCTCAGCCGGCAGGTAGTCGAAGGGGAAGATAAACCTCCAATTGAAGTTGCCTTCGCCGCCCAGGGAGCGGTAATGCACGTCTGTCTTCTGCTTGTGCTCTTCGAAGCCGACCATCCAACTAGGCAGACACATTTTTACAGAACATTTCTCATGAATATTTCCACCCCAATGTACATCCTCAGCTTAGGCCGATGAGGATTAAGAAGGCAAGTGAACCTGGTAGGTGATACTGCACAAACAGTCCCCTGGGGATCATGAGGAACAGAATGTGCCATAAATTTGAAAATGTTCTAACGTCTCAGCCACCCGTGAGGGGCATCCTCAAACCTCACAAGTCCAACCTTTTGAAGCTTGCATGTTCTCCCCTTCCCTACACTGGAGCCCCCACCCCAGTGCCACCCTGAGGGAGCAGGGGAGGTGCTGTGAGCTGGGACGGGTGGGAGACGATGACTTCCTACCCTTTCACATAAATGTCGCTCATCTTCTCCCCCGTGATGCTGAGGTCATCCAGGATCACATCTTTGGTGTTCCAGATAATACAACGCAGGAAAAACCTGGGAAGAAGAATGACTCAAATCCATATAGATTTCCTACCGCAGGGTGGGAGGTCCTTGGCTGAGATGTCACCTCATCCAAGAAGACTCCATGCCTGGCTGGAAACTCGGCCAGGCCCAAACAAGAGCTTATTCAGTGGCCTGAGCAGCCCAAATCCTGGCTGAAGAGTGACCTCCTGGTCCTACCCATAGCTAGCTACGTCCCTCCTGCCCAAAGCTCAGCCCAGAGCCTGTGCCTGGGTAGGTGACCTTTTGGCTCTCCGGGGAGTGATGTCGAAGGGAGGTCCAGGCCGCCCCAGGGCCTTAGGAAACAGGTCGATCCACATCTGCAGCTTCCCCTGTGGAGACACGAGCCCTTCTCTCAGCACCTTTTCCATTCAGCCAGCAGTTACCAAGCACCTGCTCTGTGCCAAACACTTGGGAAACAGGACAGAGAAAACCCAGGCCCTGCCAAGGACAGGCTCACCAACCTGCAGGGGAGGGACCCTAAACAAGGAACTGCAGGGCCGACTGCACAGGTGAGCCCACTGCCCCACAGGCCACTGACCTAGGCCTGGGCCTGGGTCTCAAGGGTCAGGGCAGGCTTCTCTGAGATGGTGATGATTGAGCTGAGTCTCGGCACACCAGGGTAATGGCACATGCAAAGTCATGGAGGGTCAGGGGCGTGGTTTAGCATGGGAGCTCAGAAAATTTCTGTGACAGGAAACCACTCTACCGGCCCACTCTTAGCCCCCTCCCTCCCTGCAAGCTGGATGTGATTTTTGTCCCCATCTTAAAGAAGAAGGAGCAGGGATCGAAGTAACTTAAGTCTCTTCTGCAGGGTCCCAGAGCTACAACAGTCCCAAGCCTGCTGTCTCTGTGCCCGTCCTCCCTTCTGCATGGGGGATCCCCTGCCCCCTCCAGATGACTGTCCTCTATGGGTTGCTCTGCCGCTCGTCATCTTGTCTGAACACCCCACGGTAACCAAGCACAGGGCCAGCCCTCTGAGGCTGAGTCCCTGGAAACTGGTGGTGGCTGACACAGTGCGGCTTCCGAATGACTGCGGGAAGTGGGAAGCCAGGCCTACACAGGGGTGAAGGAGGCTCCCCAGACCCTGAGGGCTGGAGGTAACCAAAGAGCCCAGGCCCTAGAGACCCCCTACTCTCTGACTGTAGACAAAATGGGTCAAGAAGGGATTGGCCAAGGTCCCAAGGTCCCCACTGGTTCCCCTGGGATGTCCACACTTGAGGTGAGGATATTTTGGGTTCAAGGACTCTGGGGCCCAAGGGTCAAGGTCCTACCTGCTCAATGTCTGGCTGCAAGGGGCTGTAGAGGGGCCGTGACTCCACATGCTCTGGGACCAGGCCCTGCTGCTGGAGGACATGCAAAGCCAGACGCTCCTCCACAGGGCCCAGGTGTGGGTTCGGAAGCCTGCCGGCCTCTGGCCCAGAGAGAAGACAAAACAGTTGCAGCAGTTGAGTAAGCAAGAGATGGAGGGGCTGCCCTGTAGGCAGGCTGAGCAGGCTGGCTGAGGGCCACAGGAAGCCCCTAACCCTAACCCCCACAGCCTCAGCCCAGACACACTGGTTCTGGTCCTCACCTCTCACATCCTGTGGGAGGAACCCCATGGTCCACAGCTCCAGGCTTAAAATCCAGATTCCCCATTGCCATCATTTCTACCAAGCCTCTTCTGTAAAGCTCTTCTTTCTCTTTTCCACCACTATAAATCCTTTCAGTCTACCAAAGCCTACCCTTTTCAGGAAGCCCTCTCTGACTGCTCCCAACTCTGAGCCTCAGCACCTCTACCCCCAGATCTGGCAGCTTAATGCAGTTGGTACTATTCTCTGGTTCTTGTAAATGATTCTATTAGTGGCAGTAGCTAAAATAATAGCAATAATGGCAAACACATCTAGAGCAGAAACCATGTGCCAGGAACTATTCTTCATAGATACTTATACATTTAACCCTCATAAGGACCCGAGAAGCTAAGTGCTATTATTATCCCCATTTTACAGATGAGAAAACTAAGACACAGAAAAGCCACACAGCTGGGCAGCTGAGATCACATGCTCATTTAGGAAATGTGCGTGACTAGACACCCTCTTCCTCCCCTTCATGCTTCCCAGGTACAGCTCCTCCCTGCCAGGGGATGGGTCAAGGATTGGTGCCGTGGGAGGGGAAAAGGCATGCGGTAATTCTGACCCTGAGAAACCCCACCAATGGTCAGCAACGTGAAGTTGAAGCCTCCTGTGTCAGAGGCCTTGACCGGGAGGGAGGGGGTGATGGTGGTCCACATTTGTCTACACACACACACACACACACACACACACACAAACACACAGATACATGCACTCAGGTATGCCTGTGTACACCAACACAGATTCTCATGTATACACACAGACACTTTCACCCATCAAACCTGCCCTGATCACCTTAATAGGACCCCAAAGGAAGAGGCATGGCACTGCAGAAGGAACACAGGACCAGGAATGTGGGTCTACTCCTAGCTGTCTGGGTGATTTTGGGCAGGTCGTTAACCACTCTTGGCCTCAACGGCCTCATCTGTAAAAACAGGCAGATGTTGGACCTCACCATCTCTAGCTTTCTGGCTTTCGTTTCCTACGACTTTATGACCATGAGCCCCAGCCCCTGTGCTTAAGTTGCTCACATACTAGTAGAAGGAAATGAGACTACCCCAAAAACAGATGCACATTCTATAGGAAAAGAGGGTGGGGGTAGCAGGGAGAGTGGCTAATGGGCTAATGGCTGAGCCTGGCTCTGCCATGACCTGGGAGAGTCAGGAAAACAGACCAAGAAAGAGGGGGTTGGGGGATGGAGGCATCAAAGCCGTCATTTCCCTTTTATAACCTCAGCACCAGCTCTGACATCAAACATCTCCAAACAACCAGGAGGTGAGGGGCCAGCTGGGCCTGTAAACACCTCCGGGGAGCCTGAGCTGCTCTGGGTGGGTGATGCAGGCCTCGGGCATCTCTCACACACACACACGGAGCACACATGGTAAGGTTCTCAGCCATGAGTAGAACCAGGGGCGGAGTGGGGACGCTGCAGGACCTCCTGCTGCCCTTTGGATGCTTTGGCTGCACAGGCTGGGAGTGGGTGGCTCAGAAGCTACCATCAAGGTCAAGCCAGCAGCTAGTGCGACTCTATTTCTCACAGGTCAACTGCACCCCAAACTCTGACCAAAATCTGACTGCTCAAAGCCAGAAGGAGACTGATCCTAACCCTGACCCTAACCTCTAATTTTCACAATGGTATTACAGGTAAGTACTGGTCCAAAAAGTACCAAGTGCAAGTTTAGCCCATCTATGCTGCCCTGAAGAAATGCAAGCCCACCCCCTGAAGATGTGGGTTATGTCTACTTGGGCCCTTTATGATAGAGGATGGTCTGATGAGAGAGAAGGACATAGAGGGAGAGCACAGCATGGCTTGGGGTCACATGGCAGCTCACCTATCTCTTCAATAGTGTATTCTTTATCCTGAAACACCACGCGGTCAGGGTGGTACACAGGGGCCTTGACTCTGTGCTGCTGGCAAAAGAGGTGGAGGAGCTGGGAGGGGCGGAGCTGGTCCCTCCACTGGTTTGGTCCAGAGCTGAGGCCCAAGCACAAGACGATGATGAGACATTCTGAGTACAATGACGAGACCAGAGGGGTGTGCAGTGACCTGTGTACCCCTATGGACGGCCTCACCCACCCTTCACATCTACAGTGGGCATGCCATCTAAACACTGATCATGACTGGGCATCCCCATTTTACAGATGAAGAAAACTGAGGCCCAGAGATAAAATGACTTAAGTACCATGAAATTGGAACTTAGATGTTTCCAATTTCCAGAATTAGAGAATCAAACCCAAGCAAGACCCAAGCTGATAGGAAGAGCAGTGCCGTCCACACGGAAGTTTCCCCAATACAGACCATCACGTAAGTCCTCCCAAGGCCCAGCTGAGGCATGTGTCCCGCTGTCTGTCTGTCTTCCTTCCTTCTTTCTCTCCTTCCCTCCCTCTCTCTTTGCATACCCAGCCCTCTACAGGCCTCAGTGGTGTATTAAAGAGAACTGGAATGATAACAATTATGGTGAAGAGCCAGGTTCATAGAGTCAGACAAATGGGTTCAAATCCTGATCTCACCACTGAGAAGCCATAATATCTCTGAGCCTCAGCTTCCCCATCTGTGGAGTGGGAACAAGACCGCAAACGGATTCAATGAGAGAATGCCTGGGAAGTGCTGAGCCCAGGGCCAACACACAGTAAGTGCTCAGCAGCCAGCCCCCATGTACATACACACAGTAGGTCTGGGGGAGTCCACAGCGAGCCCCAAACTTGGACAGCAGCCTATTCTCCAGGTCGATGACTGTCTCCCCAATCTTTTCATCCTTGGAGAGGAGGTCATAGTCATAGAGAGTGATCTTCAGGTCCTTCTCCAGAGGTAGAGTGCAGGTCAGCTCAAACATCCTGCAGGAGGGGTGGACGTCAGAACACTGCCAGTCTCCTGATGTTGACTGACACAGTGGGAACTCAAGGGAGTTGCAGGGCAAGGGCAGGAGCTCAAACATCACCCAGGGAATCCCCTGTCCTCAGGCCCCCTGCAGCTCTTAAAGTATACCCCCTACAGCAGCACTGTATTAGGCTTGTCTGAGAGAGTGAGATAGAGGTGTGTGTGTATGTGTGATCTTCCCAAGTAAAATGGGCTGGGCACACAGCAGGTGCCTGCCTGATGGACCAAAGAATGAAAGAATGGATTGGAATAGAACATCAAAACTCAAGTTTCCACCACAAGGCCAGGAAACAAGAGATGTGAAACTTCAGAGCCAGGTGCCAGAGCTTTAGAATTTACCCAGGGGATGGCCTAGGACCCGTTCTCTAGATTCTTGGGGCCTCACACCTACTTCTGCAGTGGGATGGAGGGAGAATTTGTGAGATTTCTTTGGAGAGAGCTCCTGCTGTGTCTGAGACCCCCATGGGGGCCAAAAGTGGAGGTATTTTCCCTTCTCTGCTTGAAATGAGTTCCCTGCAGGTGGGGGACAAGCCCGACACCCAACTCATGCCATGGAAACTGAAGCAGCTTGTGCAGAGAGGAGGTGGGCAGGGGCCACATTTGGGAGGAGCTGCTTCCCCTCCGTGGCTGGGCAAGAGACACAAGAGACTGTGGAGTGGACCATCTGAGAACCAGGGGGTGAGGGGAAGCCCCCTAAAGACACAGCATCTACCACATCCCAGGAGGTGCACTGGGAGGAGCTCAAAAGAGGGGTGATCTGGAAAGCACCCACAAGAAAATCAATGGGCTTTAAACATCTGCGCCACTCAGAGTGCCCAGATGACTGGGGTGGGCAGCACATGAGATGGGGTCCAGGGGTCTTCCCCATAACTGGAGCTCCCTGGTCCTGGCCCTGCAGGAGTCAGAAATCTCAGTGGCTAGCTAGAGGGGGTGGGGGAGTAACACACAAGGGTTATACAGGAAAAGAGTTTCTGGTGTGATCTGACGGAAGCTCAAAGCACCAGGCAGACCAGCCTGGCCATGATCTGGGGGAGATGGGCAGGCAGGAGTGGGAGGGGTATGCTTCTGCGCTGGCTCCCCCACCTGCCCTGGGCCCTGACACCCACACACCCCACTGTAGAACAGGCCCTGTGCACTGCCCATCACCACTAGCCTGTGGCCCATGCCACCCCTATCACTCACCAAACACAGCTCCTCTCTCCCACACACCATCTTCCCTCCAACCCTAACTTTGTGGTGGCTCATCACTGTCCAGGACTGTTTCCCCTTTAAAAACTGCATTTGCCCAGGTTGATTGGATCCTTGCTGCAGGCTGAGTGACCACAACTAACTCCACAGATAGCAGCTTATGAATTCAAGGTGTTACTTGACCATATTGGAACACCGGTGTCTTCTACAAGTGCTAGAGAAACAGCCGCCAACCTCCCTCTGCGATCCTCTCTTCTCAGGCCTAAACAGTCTCACACCCAAACAGCAATTCAGGATGCCTTGGGCCACTCCCATGCACTGGATTCTTCCTTTCCTTGTTCTTAGATTTCAGGAATCATTTGACTATCCTGGGTCTACACTCGTTCTCCAGCTATCCACAACAGAAGCACATGGAACACTAAGAGAAAAATTACTAAATACAGTGAGGTATATGGAATTGGATCCTGGGACAGTAAAAAGACATAAATGGGAAATGGCAAAATCCTAATAAAGTCTAGAGTTTGGTTAATAGTAATGCACCAATGTCAGTTTCTTCATTTTGACAAATGTACTATGGTTAGGTAAGATGTTAATAGTGGAGGGAATTAGGTGAAGGGTGTACGGGAACTCTGTACTATCTTTGTAACTTTTCTGTATATCTAAAATTATTCCAAAGTAAAAGTTCATCTAAAAAAAGGAGAATGAGCAAATGCATCTTCTGAGCCACCATGTAGATTTCTGATCTGAGAGGTAATTGCTTGTGTCTTTCACTGGGTGCTTCTGCTAGGACTCAAGCCTTTAGCACATATAGAAGAGCTAGCTGAGGCTATGCGCCCACAGCCATACGAGATTTAGGGAATATGGTTTTGCTACAGGAGATAACAACTTCCCAGTGATGGCCACATCTCCCCCACTGGACTGTGGATTATCCAGACTGGCTCCTCCAGCCCAAGACCCAAGATATCCCCAACTTACTTTCCAAATACAGGCTCCAGGGTGCAGGGCCTGTAGCTATCCTGGTCACTCACTGATTTCTTCCCTATGGAGATCTTGATGTAAGGATCACACTGGAGGAGGAGATGGAAACACTTAAGTGAAATCACTCTCCCAACGTGTTTTTGGGGATTCTTGAGTCCCCTGCCTCCTGATGGGGTGAGGTGGTCAGCCATCAGGAAGCTGCGATGTAGACTATGTCCTGACAGGCCAGGGACTCTGTCCTACACACCACACACCACATGTTCCCTGACATGGGCTTCTCACCTCGGCTTCAGCAGTAGGAAAGGGGTGCCTGAGTTCTCCATACTCCCAACCCACTGCCCATGGGTAGAGGCCGTGGAGGACAGGCCTCTGTATCCTCAGAAACACAACAGTGTGTATTACATATGTGACCAGGCCAGCATGGGGTCCTCTCTGTGATCTCTGCCAAAGCAGATGTTAAGGAGGAGAGATGGGAAGACTTTGCAACCTCAGCTATCCCAGGCTGGTCTCCCCTGACTGCTTCCTGCAAGCAGGAGCACCCCCTCAGCCAGCTCCAGAGCAGCTGGTGCTGGAGAGTGCCCAGCACTGGTTAGGCATCCAGAGGCTTGAAGTGTAGAAGCCAACCCACTGGCCACAACCATGTATTAGAGGGCAGGAGCACCCCCTCAGCCAGCTCCAGAGCAGCTGGTGCTGGAGAGTGCCCAGCACTGGTTGGGCATCCAGAGGCTTGAAGTGTAGAAGCCAACCCACTGGCCACAACCATGTATTAGAGGCCATTGATGGTGCCAAGGCTGAGGACTGCTTCCTTCTTCCCTGTGATCTCATGACTTCTCAGCCTTGAAAAGAGGGGCTACAGCAGTGGAACACCAGGTGGGCTTCTACCCACTACCTCAAGGATACATGCTAGAACTAAACCCAACTAAGGAGGCACCTGGCCTTGTACCTCTAAACTCCAATTGTCCCCTACCCTTGCCTCTCTTCTTTCCTCTTTCTTTCCCACTTCACTCTGTCCCCCACCCCTGCCATCTCCCCATAACTCCAGACTCCTCCCCTTCTTCAAATCTCCCCTTTCCATCTCCAACCAGGACTAGGGTGAGACAGCTGAGCCACTTGACTTGGGCACAAAATTTAAAGGAGGGCTATAAAACTCAGTAATCGATATAAACAATATTTTAATGCAATATTTTAAAAATTAAAATCAATGTCAATAGTTCATCATGAACAAAATATCAAAATTTTAAGTAAAAACAGGCTGAGTACTACTGGTTTTTCCTTTTGCCTCCTGCTCCACCATGGCCAGACATAGCACAGTTCCGAATCTTGTTCCCTCCTTCACTCCTTCCCTCACCACTGAAAGCCCTCCAAAGTCCAGTCCCAATCACACCTCCACCCTTACTCATCTTTATGCCTATCCTTGTTCTAGACATGCATTAAGCAACCTTCTTTCAGACCTTTGCCTGTGCTTTTGATCCCTCTTAAACACTATTTTCTTCTGCCTCCTAGCCTATCAAAACTCCATCTATCCCTAACAGTCCTATTCCTTGCAGGAAGCCTTCCCAAAGGTTTCCAATTTTTCCAAAGTCCTGAACTAACTTTGGCCTTCTCTGACCTCCCAGACCTCTCTTCTTGGTCCTTGATAGAACTCCACTGAGTCACATCTCAGTTTTGCATATGTTTGTCTGGTTTCCCCAGCTTACTATGAACTCCCAGGCAGAGATCATGTCCAGATTTTGCAGGCCTTTTGGACCTGAGCCTGCTATTCTGGAGGAGGGTGTTAGTGGTGAGGGCTCTAGGAAGTTACCTTCCCATTGGGATCCTTGGGCTGCAGGCCAAATGCTCGGACAATGTAGATACGGACCAAGCACTCCTGGGGCCCCTGGGCAGCCAGCTGGTGGAACTGTCTTGGGGGCATGGGTATGTCTGGGTCTTCTGGGAGGGGATAAATTTTGAAGAGGCCCTGAAAAGAATGTGGGGTTAATTTTCCTTTTTATCTTTATTGTCACCAACACAATTGCCATTATGATCACCATTCTCATCTCTGCCAGCATTATCACCACAGAGATAACCACACCCAATGCCATCCCATCAACAGCATCTCCATCACTGTCACCAGCACCACCTCCAGCACCACAGTCTTAGGACCACCTGGGTTAGGGACATGTGTTCAAGCACTTACCTTAAATTCCCCAATGACAGATGGATCTTCCATCTCTTCCTGAGTCTTGCCCCGATAGAGCTTGAAGGTGTTACAAAAGTCAGACAGGCCCTCAAAAGCCTCCACATTCTCCAGTTGTGTGTCGTAGACCTGCCACACGTATGGGTAAGAAGAGGACACAGGAAAGAGAAAACAGAGGGCCAGCGAAGGAAGAGGAAGCCAGAAGGGGAGGGGACACATGACAGCGTGAGAGAAGAAGGAGAGAGAAGGGACAGAGGAGAAGAAAATGAGGGGAGAAGACCAAAAACAAAACAAAGGGAGCAAGGCAAAGAGAAGGGCAGGGTGGGAGAGATGGCGAGGTCAGAGAGGGAGCCCAGACGGGGCAGAGGCGGAGAAGAAAATGAGAACAAAGCAGAGATGGAAAGAAAATCCCAGGAGGAGGAAGGAAGAGGGAAGACATTCATTCAGTTCCATTAGGGAACAGGGTTTTCTGGTTACTCACATACAAGGTACTTCAAAAAGTTTGTGGAAAAATAGAATAAAAAGATGATATGGGGCCAGCCCCGTGGCTCACTCAGGAGAGTGCGGCGCTGGTAGTGCCGAGGCCGCGGGTTCGGATCCTATATGGGAATGGCCCGTGCGCTCACTGGCTGAGTGTGGTGTGGGCAACACCAAGCCAAGGGTTGCGATCCCCTTACCGGTCAAAAAAAGATCACTGGCTGAGCGTGGTGTGGGCAACACCAAGCCAAGGGTTGCGATCCCCTTACCGGTCAAAAAAAGAAAAAAAAATGATGATATGAATCTTTCTGTAGACTTTTGAATATCCTCATATTCTAGGTATCTCAGAGTCATCACATATGTACATGGATAGTACATTTTTTTAGGAGAATAAGATCACAAACAAATGAATGAGAAGTTAACTGACTTGCTTTGAAGACTGAGCCAGAACTCTGGAAAATTAACAGGTAAGCATCTCAAGCAAAAATGCTCACTTACAGGACATCCAATGACAATGGTATCAAAATCAAGCCAAGCATTATCTTCTGAGCACCACCTTAAATTTTTTTAACTCAATTTATTTATTTGTCTCCTCTCAAACAGCCAATGATTATTATTTGTTAGAGCAGTGTTTTGCAATTGCTCAGACTTAAATGAGGCAGCAGTTTTCTATTACGGAAGGTAAAATTTACCAAACAAATAGTCATTTTAAACAGGTTAATATACAAGCGAAATTGGTTATATCTGAAATTAACAGATGAGCTACTCAGGTAAGTTTCTGTCTCATCTTTCTAAATATTATTTCTCATTAAGCCCAGTTCAAGTTCTATGTCTTCCGTGAAGCCCAAGTTCTATCTCTTCTAAGAAATATTTAATTATGCAAGTGATAAGGTTCATTATTAAAAATTAGAAAATATATGCAAATATAAAGAAAACATTAATATTGCCTTAACCAAAATGGAATCACAGGATACCATTTTGTATCCTGTGATTGTACTGTATCATATCATATAAAACTGTATTGTAGCTTGTTTTTTAACCTAACAATGTACCAAGAATATCTTACGGTCAAAAAATATACTTCTACAACACCCTTCTTAATGACAATATAATATTCAATTGTATAAATGCACAAGTTATTACGAACATTAAGTTTAGCAGTTTTTCAATCTTATTTTTTATAAACCACCTATAGGTTACGGGAGTTTTAAAAACCATTATACAAGTTCCTCTGCTTTTGTTTAAATTTATCTCTATGATAAGTTCCTAGAAATAGAATTCCTGGTCAAAAAGCATACACATTTTATGACCTTTGATGCACACAGCCAAATTGCCCTCTGGAAAAATTGCATGGATATATATTTCTACCTACAGTGTGAGAGTGTGCCCTTATGCCAGTCTTTCACTGCTGCTCTGTATTTGCATCCTTTTTTAACTTTGTTAATTAAATACATGAAAGATGGTATACTGAATTTTTAATTTGCATTTATGTGAATACTAGAGAAACGTGGATGGGTTTATCAGCCATTTGTATTTCTTTGAGAAATGCTCATCCTTGTCATTTGTCCATTTTCCATCTATTGGTGTCTATTTTCTGTTCGCTAATGATTTGAAGGACCTCTTTACATGTAAAGGATACTAACCTCTGGTTTATCAAATGTGTTACAAATATTTTGTCCCAGTTTGTCACTTGCCTTTCAATTACGTTTATGACATGTTTACAAAATTTTTGTTTATGGTGTGTTTACGTTTATATTCATGTTTGTTTATGGTATGTTTATATTTGTTTATGGAATATTTGTTTATTTTTGTTTATGATTTTTGTAGCCATACCAGAAAGTTCTGGACAGTCTCATCTAACGATCTTTTTCTTTATATAGCCTCTGCCTTTCACACTAAGTTTAGAATGTCTTCAGAGCAACATTATTAAACACTCAGCTCAATTTGGTACATGATTTGAGGAAGAACGCAACTCACTTTTCACCATATGGTTACGCCATTATCTAAACATCATATTCATTTAAACCGTTTCTCTTCTTTCCAGTGACTTGTACCACACACTAAATGCTTACACATCCTTTTGTCTGTGGTCTTCCTATTCTGCTGTGTTAATCTGTCTATTCTTCACCAACACTATGTTTTAATTATTGCTGCTTCATGACCTGTTTTGTTACCTGGTATCCATCCAGATGAAATTTTGAAACATTAAGTCCAGTTCTAAACAAATGTTTCTTTGGAATTTTAGTTAGACTTGCTTAAACCTACAATTAATTTTGGGGAGGGGAACTGATATCTGTATAGTATTGACTTTTTTATCCACGGATACAATGTGATTCTCAATTTACTCAAGACTTCTTTTATTATTTATAGGTATCTCCATATAGAGTCTACATACAAGGGTCTTCAAAAGCCCATGGAAAGATTCATATTATCTTTTAATTCTATTATTCCATGAACTATTTGAAGTACCCTAGTATTTATCGCTGAGTTTATTCCTGGTTAAGCTAAATTGTTTTTTTGGTACTGTGAATGTAATTCTTCCACTAGATTTTCTAAATAGTTGCTGACATATTACTGGGGTCTTCTGATGGTTCTACTAATTTTCCAGTTGGTTGTCTTCAGGTGGTCAAGAAAGTCAGTTGTTCAGAATGGTAATGCTGTCTCTTCCTTTCTAAAATGAATGACCTATTTCTCTTTGTTGACGTTGAAATGGTCAGGGCATAGAGAACAATGTTAAATGATAATGTGAATGTGATATTAGTGAGTCTTTCCCTATGTTTGTCGGAAGGGTTGTCCCTAGCGTTTCACTCAGTGTCTTAACCTCTAATGAGTCACAGAGCTCTTCGGCCATCTCAAATCAATAAGCTATGGACACTTGCCCCAGACAAATGTACTTATGAACATTCTTTAGAAATACAGATTCAATTTCTGGGGATAAAGAGACCTTCTGAAATGATGAAGATGGAAACTGGCCAGTGGTTTGAGAGCTACTCTTTACAACATTAAGAAAACTCCTTTCTATTTTCAATATATTACTTGTTCTTATGAATCATCAATAGATATTGAATTTTATCAAATATTTTTCACCATCTATTGAGATAATCCTTGTTAATTTTACCTATTGATATGATGAATATTGTTAATGATTTCCTAATGTAGAACTCTTTATATTCCTGAAATAAAGTCAGTTTGGTTATTGTGACTTAATATTTTATTCTTTCTTTCATTTTTGGTGGCTGGCCAGTACAGGATAGAACCCCGGACCTCGGTGCTATCAACCCCACACTCTAACCAGCTGAGCTAACCAATCAGCCCATGACTTATTATTTTAATATGTGGTTAGATTCCACTTGCTATTATTTATTTGAGATTTTGTGCATATATTCATTTCATAAATGAGATTTATATGTATGGGTGGGTTTTATCAGATTTGGTGGTAAGGTAATTCTAGCCCTATAAAAATCAAGGTTTTCTCTCTTTTAATTTTTTCTTTGTTGTGGAATAGTGTATCTGTCACAGGAATTATTTACTCTTCAAGATTTAGGAAATTCCCTCAGTAACTCCCTGACACCAGCTCTTTCTTTGGAGGTAATTCTTTGATAATTTTCTTGTATATATAAATTTGAATATATTACTCCTCTATGGCTTTAGGGACAGTATTTATGGGTTCCCTAATATAGCAACAATAAAATAATCAAATTTTATTTCCCTCCCTCTCTATCACCCAGTTTTAACAATATTGTCTTCCTTAACATTTACCTTTGCATGATTTGCTTACAATTTGCTTATATTCCTATTATTTGACTTCCCCATTTTAAATATCTGTCAACTCTATTTATTCTTATTATTCAATGTCTTTACATCTCATCCTCTTTCCTCCGTCCCTACCTCATTTTTGTCAGTTTCATCGTTTCTACATTTTCACTATACATGATATTTACATTCTTTCCTGTAACCTTAACCCTTCCATTTGTTTTCATTTTGGTTCTAAGGTAAAATATGATTATCACCAGTTCTTTTGTTCTAGTTTTCCCAATTATCTCTTAGTTGGCTAAAGTTCATCCCCTAGGAGTTGATTTAAGACAGGCCCATTGGAATCACACTACCTGAGTCCCTGAAATATGCATAACTGGTATAACTGGTTGTCGTAGCCTTTATGCTTGGAGGGCAGCTTGGCTGAATATAAAATCCTTGGGTCACCTTGTCTTTCATTGATTATTTTCTATATGGTGCTTTACTTTCTTTAGATATTGAATATTGTTGTAGAAAACTTGAAGCCATCTTGATTTATTTCTTTTTTTAAATGACTTAATGTCATTGTTGTTTTCGAGGAGTAAGAAAGAGTTATGACTACTCAAAGAATTCTTTCTTTATCTCTAAAGTACACTAACTATACTAGGATATGTCTCAGGGTTGACCAGTCTGGGTCAATTTTTCCTGACATACAGTTCAATATATTCAACTATTCTTTCATTTCACTGAAGTTTTATTAAATTATTTTGTGTTTATTTGTTTTATTTCACTGTTTTGGTTGTCCTCCTCAGAGACTCCAATTATGCAAATGTTGGGTCTCCTTTTCCTGACTTCCACATCTGTCATCATTTTCTCTTTATTTCTTTATGACTTTTTAAAATTTCATTTCATTTAGCTTACTTTTATCATTTCTGTCTGCTATGCCCCTGACTATGTTCTCCATGCAGCCTTCTGCCCTGTGCTCCTTCTGGTTTCATGTTTTCTTCTCTTTCTTTCATGAGTCCTATCAGCTTGGAATTCATCTCCATCCATCTCATCATCCCTTGAGTTCTTTCATTTCTGCTTTGCATTCTGACTGCCCTATTTCTAAAAAGTTCACAGCAAAACATTTCATCTCATCTGCTCCTTGGCAAAATTTTTCTGGTGGGATATATCCTATCTGTTGGTTAGTTTTGATGTCTGTTTTCTCTTCTTTATTTTGTAGGATTTTTAAATTAATGCTGTGCCATTTCTTTTATTATTACTTGTCACCAAATGAGCTGGATTTTCTTAGACCAGCTGTTTCCTTTGTTCCCACCACAGAGGCAGGCTGCTTCCTGCAAATATGGCTCATCTGCATGATTCTTCTGTAGCTCCACCTTCTCTGCTTCTCTGAACCAAACTAGGTCTAGGAGGCTTCTGTCATCAGCCCAAACCTGTCTCCAAAGTTCCCATATCCATTGCTGCAAACAGGGGAGATAACTTCTATATTTCATGATGAAACCTCAATTTCAGGAACTGTATTTTGAAAGTATTTGTTATAAAAATTTTTCAATCACACACAAAAGTAAAGAGAATAGATAATAAACCCCAGTGTACCCATCAACTGTCAAATAATTATCAACATCCTTCCTTTAGTAAGTATATTTTGGTGGGGCTTCCTGAGATTTGCTGCCACTATGACCTTTCATCATTCTTCATGCATCTTCTCTTCATTTACTGCTGAGTGGCCTCTACCCAATCTCAGTTGTCTTTGGGCAGCCCTTGCATATATTTTGGAGACTGCGGATCTTATTTGTGTCCAACTTTTCTGAAAATGGATTCTGTGGGTTTGAATAATTTCCAAGAGAAAAGAGGGAAAATGCTGACTTATGCAGCCTTGTTCATACTGGAAGTCCCAATAAAATACTTTTTTTAATTTCCAAGTGGTTAGACTTTTTGTTTAAACTTTTGTTTTTAATTTCTTATGTTATTGCATTTTAATCTATCTTGTATAATTACTGCTTTTGATAACTTATTCTTAAACTAATATGTGATCAAATTTTGCAAGTATTCTCTGAGCATTAGTAAAAAATGTATTCTCTATTTTTATTATTTTTATTCTCCATTTTAAAGCTACAACTTTAGCTTCATGTAAAACTACAACTTTAACTTGATGTAGCTTTAGAAACATTTACCTTGTTATACAGATCTTTGATGTCCATGTTTATTTATGGCCTGCTTGAATGGTCAAGCAGAAAGACATATTAAAATCCCCACTGAAACTTTAATTTCTGTCATTTTGTGTTTTTATTTGTGTGATGTATTAATTTATATAATTCCTATTCATTTTTGCTTTATGTTTTCTGTGCTTTACTATTTCTATGCATAAATACTTGGAAGTCTTTTCATTAAAATGTATATATTTTATTAATATAAGACACTATTTTGTTTCCTTTGTTTTTTCTTAAAATTCTCTTTCCCTTTTTTTACATTTATTTTGTTTTCATTACCAAAATATTTATTTCTTAGCCATTCTAGGTTTATTGTTTTAGATGTGTCTTTTAAAGACTTTTTAATGAATTTTGACATTTGATACAGTCTAATAGTCCTTATCACTTAATAGGGGAGTTTAATCCGTTTTTATTTATTAGGAAAACTAATATGTCATGTTCTTTTTCTACTGTGTTTTTTTTCTATGATTTCTGTGTTTACTACTTTCTTGCTGCATCTTTTGTTTTCTATATTTTGCCATTTAGACCATGACTTGTTTTTTCCCCTATGCTAGTGATTTCCAAAGTGTGTTTTTTCTCTGCTTATTGTGTACTCCAATCTCTCCAGAATGCTACAGGCTATTTTTCAAAGACCCGTTTTGTTGGTGGTTGCTTTCCTCTATTTACTTATCCTTAAAGGGCCACTGTTCCTTCCAGGTCTAGTTTTTCCCCCAGAAATAGTTTGAGTGCAAGTTGCTTTGGACAGCCTAATTTCACTTGGATGCTGTTGGAGACCTCCTCAGAGAGGTCAAGCAGGAGGGCTGGGTGCCAATTCGGCATCCGGCATCAGAGGAAGTAATGAAGGGGCCCGGGCCATAGGCCACCCTGGCAGAAGTCCTCATTCTTGCTTGGCTGGTTTCATTTTTTGGCAAGGCCACAGTACCACATGCCAGACCTAATGTGTCGGACCTTCTTCCTGGTGCACAAATAGTTCTGTCTCTTTGCCCAACCTCACACACCCAGCTACCAAGTCAGTGAGGAACTTGCTGCCTGAGGAGCCTAAGGAGCCACTGCTGCTGCCTGTGGCCTCATTTCTGAGCAGCCAGGTCTCCAGGCACAATTTGCCAGGCAGCCGCCAACGTATCAGAGACTACTCTTGCCACCCGCGAAATTGCCCTCAGAGTCTCCAGCAAAAGCCTTCAGCCAGAAGAATCCTCAAAAGCCCAGGACACCCACTCCCCAATCTCGCCTCAACTCTCAATTCTCCAGGCCCCTCCAACAGCCTATGCCCACCTCTCACTTTCTCTTCTTTAAGCCTGGGAGGTAATCGTGGGGTACAGAATCTCCCCATTCATATGCCAGAAGTAGAGTGGCCAGATTTAGCAAGTAAAAATACAGAACACCAGTTAAATTTGAATTTCAGATAAATAACAAATCATTTTTAGGTAAGTATGTCCTGTGCAATATTTGAAGCACATTTATAAGATAAAATAAACACAAATTATTCATTGTTTATCTGAAATTCAAATGTAACTGGGCATCCTGAATTTTAGCTGGCAACTCTATCTGGGAGATTATATTACTCCTTTGAGGAGTCATTTCTGAGTCACCTCTGGGTATCTTTTTAAAAATTAGCCCACTTTTAAAAAGAGTAATTATATTTGTAGAATTTCCTCAAAATACCAGAATTTGGCTGACTTGTCCCTGTTTATTCCCACACAAATAGGGTTTAACATATTTTTATATTTGCTAGATAATTTCTGTCCCAATAGTAGGGGTGGAGGTTCACAGGTATATTCTCAAGCTAACTTTTTATTTTAACATAAATTTTCTATTATAGGAAAGTTCAAATAGCACAAACAAAGAGACTAATGCTGCAAACCCTTAAGTATTTGTCTCCAAGTTTTAACACTTTTCAACATTTTGCAATTTTAAATAATTTTTAATATTTTAAATATCTGTCAGAGGGCCACCACACTATTTTGGGGGGTTGGGGGGCATTTTAAAGCAAATCTCAGGCATCATTTCACCTGTATATACTTCAGTATTTTTCAGCATCCTCCCAGAAATACTTCCTTGGCTATCCCAGCCCATGTTGACTTCTTGCTCTAAATCGATGAGTGACCCTTCTTACTTCAACTAGTTCATCAGGACTCATCACCCTCAGGCACCAAATGAGGAGACGGAGACACACACACACACACACACACACACACACACGTGGTCTCTTTCTATTGTATCTTCCACTACCCATGCCATGTGCCCAGCGACGACTGTTGACTGAGGGAGCCATTTTGGAGAGAGGCCTCACCTTTAGAGTGTCAAAATCCTTCTCCAAGTAGGAGCCACACTTTTCCCTCTCCCCAATGGAGGCAAAGAATTTGCTCCACCAATCGATGAACTCCTCTTCCTGAGTGGGTAGAAAAAAAGAGACCATTTAAGAAACAGAACTTGCCAAGTGAGATCCTTCTGAATTGGACACCTTCCAAGGCTGCTGGGCCAGCCTGGACTTCAAGGCTTTCCTGTGGAGTGAATTCAGTGAAGCAGAGAGCTGAAGCCTCCCGCCTCTCCAGGGGCAAAAACTGTGCAAATTGGAAGAAAAGGGTTTAACACTTGCTTGGCGTTGAGACGCGAGGCTCAGCACTGGCTCTGCCCCCACTTGCTGTGTGTTTCTGTCAAGCTCTCGAGCCCCTCTTTTCCTTTTTCCTTTCTCTAAAGTGGGCATAATCATCCTGGTACTCCCCACATCCCAGGGACACGCGCAGGCTAAAATCAGAGCATACATAAGGTAACTCTTTGGGGAAAATGTCGATAATCTCTTATTTATAAATAAAATGCAGTAGATCCAGGAAAACTTAGACCCAAAAGAGCTGTCCTGCCCCCCTGACCCGCACCCCTCCCCCCCGCCAACTCTGGCAATAAAGGAAGTGTTGGAGATCAGAACTTAGCTTCCCCCAAGGTCAAATCAAGGCAGAGTCCCTGAAAATCAGAAAATACTCAAGTGTCCGTTATTCAAAAGACACTTGTAAAAGTGGGAATTAGGTGAGAAGAAAAGAAAGTTTTGACAACCCACTCTCTGCCCTTCCTTCCTCCAGTCACTCATAATTGCAGGAAAAGGTGGACAGGCCTGTTACAGAAAATACTGGTCTCCACACTTTTAACTCCTCCTGCACATGGTTAGTCCACATACTCTCTTAGATCTGGTGCCTAGAATGCTCCCCCAGCTGTGTCCTGTGTAGGTGGTGTGTCCTGTCACCCAAGGAGTCAGCAGTTCCCTGAAGGTGGGATGGTCACTCCTTCCCAGCCCTTCCCCCAAAACCCACCCAGAGCTAGACACTAGGTCTGGGCCTGCCCGTACCACAGAAGCTCATCCAGCATGGTGGGAAGGGACAAGGACACGGGGTCAGGAGAGCCCATTCTGGGACTCGCTTTCTTCCTCTGTATGAGTAGTAGGCTAGAAGATCTCCCAGGAGCCTGCTCTGATTCTATAAAATGAACTGAACATCTACCATCAAGTTTCTGCAAGTGCTGGCTACGCCCTTTTTACCAATGCTGAGTGCTTTGAGTTCCAGCTTCTTCAGGGTAAGCACGAGCTGGGGCCAGGCCAAGGGCACCTGAACAGGCACACAGGGGAGAGGGTAGGATGAGGTTCTCAGAGTCTCCACCCATCCTGGAAGTGTGATCCTAACACCACTGGTGTGGCCAGATGTGGTCCCCAGACACACAGCACGGAGAATGAGTGACAGAGTGAGGCTGTCACTATCCGTTCGACTTACCCGGAGGGTCTTCTGCAGCCAGGAGGGAAGAAAAGAGGTTCAGATTGGTTAGACACAGGATAGTAGAGCTTTCTGACTTGTAACCACTCTAGAAAAAGCCAGTAGAGAGCAAGGCAGACCCTAGCCCTGATGTTTGAAGTTCAATTTAATGAAAAAGATGCTGGGGATGGACACACTTATACAGACATACAAATCAAACTCACACAGTGACCAACACACAGAAGAATATTTACACAGTCAGGCACAAAGGAGATAGATATGCTGAAACACACATATACTCCCACAAAAATACACAAGGACACATCCTAACACACAGGAAAATATGTAGACTTAGGTAGAAACAGTTAAAATGGAATTCAATTTAGCTGTTTGATTCCTCCTAAATCTTTATTTTCTTTCTCAGAACAGATACTTAAAGATTTAAATTTATAAATCAGGCTCACAGTCAGGAACAGACAGGCAACCAGCCAGTGTTTTGTACCAGAAAAGGCAGAAATATAAGAATTGTGGGAAAGATGTTACCTTTCCCTCTGTCTTAAAAAACCAAGTAAATTTAAAAAGAATAGAAGACAGAGTTGTGAATAATACCATCAACAAAGACAAACATTATGTAACTAAAAACAGAAAATATACCTTCTTTTCCAGCACCCTTGGAGCACTTAGAAAAAATAAAAAGCCACAAAGCAAATCTCAGTAAAGTCCCAGAAATAAAACTCCTTTCAGTCACATTTTCTGACTGCACTGCAATAAAAACTACAAATGAATGAGAATTTTTTAAATTAAAATCTCAACCTTTTGGAAATTTAAAGGCACACCTTAAAAACCTCCTGAGTCAAAAAGAAAACCAAAACTAAAACCACAGGTACTTAGAAAATACCAACAATGAGAGGCATATGCTCCAAACTTGATGGGCTGTACCAAGCCTGTACTTGGAGGAAAAGTCAATCTCAAATGTTTTCACTTTCATACAAAACAATGAAAATAAATAACTTGATAATTCAGGAAGTTGAAAAGAGCAAGAAGACCAAAGAAAACGGCAGGCAGAAATAAATATATTAGAAAGGAGACGAATACTACAATTGGTAATCAAACCTCAGAGAAAGCTTTCAAAAGACCAATAAGATAGATAAGTACTTATCAAATCTCATATTTTTTAAAGTAGGCACACCATTAGGAATGAGAAAGATCAAATAAAAAGATAAAGAGAATAAAAATACTAAGAGATTGACCAGGCCTAAATCAATGACAAATCATGGAAAATCTAGATAAAATGGATGATTTTCTAGAAAAATATAAATTCCCAAAATCGATTCAAAAGTAATAGAAAACATGAAGAGGTCAATAACCCTGAAATAAAGTGAAAAAAATCTCAAAGAACTACCTCCAAAAGAGACATCAGGCCAAGATAGTTTCTTTGGGAGGAAGTTTTATCAGTCTTTCAAAGAATAAACCATTCTTTGTTCTACAGCATTTAAAAGATGAAATTTTCCCCATTCATTTTATGGAACAAAGCCTGACAAAGAAATACACACACACACACACACACACACGTGGATTAATCTCATTCCTGAGTAAACATATAAAGATCCCAAATAAAATATTAATAAACAGATTGCAGCAGTAGATCTGGCAGGGTCAAGCTGGGTTAGTCCAGAATGCAGGAATGGCTCAGTATCAGTGAGTACGGAGAGAAAAGCCACAGAATCATCTACAAGAGAGGTTTGAAAACTATGGCCCACTGGCCAGCGACCTAGTTTTATAATTTAATATCAGTATCATCTGTGGCTGCTTTTCAGCTACAACTTCAGAGCTGAATAGTTGTGACAGAGACCTTATGTCCCCCAAGTCTAAAATATTTACCCTCTCTGGCCCTTTAAGAAAGAGCGGCCACCAACACCTGGGCCATATGCTACCTTCCTCCTGCTATCAACTCAAGGCCAACTCCTGCACCCCTCCCCAGAGTCTCATCCCCTTGGCCCGTTCAAGGACATCACTCCATGATCCTCCCCACCCTCCTGGCATCACCAAACTTCTCTCTACTGGATCATTCCCATCAACATCCAAACATGGGACTCTAGTCGCCACCATTTAAAAACACTTCTCTCTGACCACATTTTCTTTCTGGCTCCTACTTCATTACTTTCTCCCCTCTACAGAAAAACTTCCAGAAAGAGTGGTCTACACTCGTCTCTAATTCTTGGCTTTCCATTCTCTCTCCTCAACCAAAATATGCTCGTCAAGGTCACCGATGACTCAGGCCTCAATAATCAATCTCGTAGCAGTATTTGACATAGGCATTCACTCCTTTGTCTTTGAAACATCTCCCCTTGCCTTGCAGAACATCCCACTGTCCAGAGCACCAGTGTGGTCCTCCCACCTCGTTGACCACACCTCCTCAGTCTTTCTTCTTTGCTGATCTCTCCTTGTCACCCACCCTTTGTTCATCTGAGTGCCCCAGGGCTCAGTAATTGGACCTCTCCTCCTCTCCATCCCCTCTCACTCCCTTGGGGTTCTCACATCTGGGTCTTGCATATTTAAGTAACACACACGTTGATGAGTCCCACGTTGAGCTCTCTCCAGCCTGGATGACTCCCATGAACTCCAGCTGCCTATTGGAGATCTCTCACTGGACATGTGATAAGCTTCTCAAATGCACCACATCCAGAACCCAATTCCTGAACATCCCCTGCCCAGTCTGCCCCTCCCACAGTCTTCCCCCTATAAACAAATGGCGAACCCTTCATTCCAGATGCTCAGGCCAAAAACTCTGCAGCCACCTTCAACTCCTCTTCCTCACTCCCTACCTCCAATTCATCAGTAGCTCCTGTTGGCACCACCTTCAGTGTATATTCAGAGCCAGATTGCTTCTCCCCTGTCACCACCACCCTGGACCAGCCCCCATCACTCATACTGGATTACTGCACAATCTCCTAACTGGCCTCTCTGCCTTTACCCTTGCCCCCTGCCCCAAATCCATTCTCAACACAACAGCCACGTACATCCAATCATGTCACCCCTCTGTGCAAATCCTCCAGTGATTTGTCAACTCACTCAGAATAAATCCTAAGTCCTTCCAACAACCTCTAACGTCTCTCGTGATCCGGCTCCCACACCTCCCTGACCTCACGTCCCTTCGCTTTCTCCCACACTCATGCTGCTCCAGCCATGCTGGCCTTCCTGGTCCTTCCTGAACACCTCCAGCACCCTCGTGTCCTTCCCCTGGCAGGAATTCTCTTCCCCCTGACATATCCATGGGCCACTTCCTCATCTCCCTTAGTCTTGATTCCAACGCAACCTCAATCTTATTATTCAACATATTGTAAATCACAGCTGCCCTCCCAGCAATCCCTACACTCCCTTCCTTGCTTTTTGTCCATGGCAATTATTCCCATCTGACCTTCATATACTTTACTTAGGTATCTGTTTATTAGGGCAGAACCCTTTATCTTTTGTAACATTCATATCCCCAATACTTAGAACATTGCCTGGCACATATTTGTAGTCCAGTAAATATTTAGGATATATAAACACCTAAACAGCAGGAGGCTCTGGGGGCTGCTATTCCTTGGCTTTTAAGTTTTTAAAGGCAAATAACATGCCATTAAAATAATAGGTTTAAGGACTGGTCAGTTAGCTCACTTGGTTAGAGTGTGCTCACAGCACCAAGGTCAAGGGTTTGGATCCCCTTACCAGCTAGTCGCTGGGGGGAATAAAAACTAATTTAAAAAAATAGGTTTAAGAGAATGTTTTGTCCAGCCAGTTTTTCCCCACCATAGGCAGAGGAGATGAAAGTGTACAGGGGAAGAGAAGGCAAGAACGAGACCTGCGACAGTTGCTGGTAAGGCATCCCGCACTCCGCCCCCCCCCCGGTTAGCTCCAAAGTGTCTTATGGAAGAGACCCCTCCATAACTTTGGGTACCCGGAAAGCAGCAGCCACCCAGAAGTTGCCAGAGGAATTGGGACGTGAAGCACTTGAAAGAAGTTGGTAGCATGGGTGTCATGGGAGAGAGAATCTAAGGGATCTCTCGGCATTTCCTGTAGACACCAGCGTGTTGTGGGAGAGCTGCTGAATTGCACCACAGTCCCCAGAAGGGCTTGAAAGTTAGTTGAGAGAGAGCAGGAGACCTGGGCAGATCTTGGGGCTGAGAAGAGAAGATGCTGTCAGCAAATGTAATATGATCTGTGTGCCCAGAAATCAGTGAGCCTATGGATGCCAGGGTGGACACATACTGGTGACCAGGGGTCCCTCCCTGAGGAGGTAAGGACATTATGGAAGCCCAACCCAGAATTTAGCTGCCTCCCAGGAGTATGGAGGAGAGAAAGTCCAAACGGACTAGGTTTAAAACTAAAATGTTGAAGATTTCCAGGACTTTTCTGCCATCAGGAAAAATGTGGTCTCAAAGGAGAGATTAAGTCAACTTACAGAAAAATAAAGTTATGTTTTTAAAACACTCACATCTGTGACTTTAAAATATCATTCCTGCTATTTCATTAATCTGGCTTTCGATGAATTTATTTCAAGCACACCTCTTCCTTCTCTTCCTCAGAAAGACCAAGAATAAGTTAGCACCCCCATAAGAATGAGCCCCTCAAAATCAGGACAGCTCTCCCCTGTCTTAACCTGATGTGCCAAAGCTAACTAACCCACTGACATGAGTGGAATCCCACACTATGAAGCTCTGAAAGGGAAATGGTCTTATGTTCTCTAATTCCAAGTGTGTTCTTGACCTCGTTTTGCAATAGCTAAGCATACAGACTTGGAACACACCAAGGAGGAGAAAGAAAACTAAAAGGCTTGATTTCTGAAGTGTCATCTCAGGTTTTAACAGGCAGTCTGGCCACTCATACTTTATTCCCCCATGCCCAAGGCTCAAGACTCCTCGTCGCTGGGTCAGCTAACCCAGGTAAGTCTGACCAAGGCACGGATGGGAAGCCTCTCCAATTTTAGCTAACAGCCAATATTCAGTGCTGAGGAACAGAGGTACGTAACGGAGACGTGTCTCTCTACAGGCTTGATCCAGTCTAATGGGCATCCTAATCCCTCCGAAGACCAAAATCAGTATGAACACCTAATCTCCCATTATCATTTGGTGGGCCTAACACATTTAATGAATGTGGATAGCAAACCTGGCAACAACAATTCTATCTCTTCCTTTCTCTGAAGTCAGGAAGGGAAGGTTGGGAGGTGGGGACAAAACTTGTGTGCTCTCCCCAGGATGATCATTTGAATCAAAGAGAAAAGTTCTGGTAAAATTCATTTATCATCAAGGTTATAATGTTAAAACTTTGGGACCCTATTTAAAACTATATACCCACCTCTAGAAAAAGCAGTCCATTATTTTATGATTTTAAGCAGGCCTTCATTACCTATGTCAACCCAGAGATAGACATCCTAGACTGTGTTGAGAGTAATTTCTCTCTAAGCGTAAATCATTACCAGCAAGATAATATAACTGGGGTCATTGTGAGACTTTGAGTTGATGTCTGTGAATATGTTCTGTGCCCTGTAAAGTTTACCATGATAGACACTCTTTTGATATTAGCAGCAGCATCAGTTTGGTCCCAGTCCTAATACTTCATAGCTCAACATCTGCATAACTGTAATAATAATATAATGATTCCTCTAATTCTTTAATTAATGTCCTGAGGTTTAAGAAATTGAGACCATTTGCCCGTGTACACACAAATATAAACACATAAGGTAGCATACAAGTACTCATGCCTATATAAAGACCAGACAAACCTCCAAACATGCATATACCCAGACTTCAACCCATCCCATGCATACTAAACCACTCAGGCCCCCCAGAACGACACATACATATGCCCACAACCAGCTACCACATTGATTTAGCAGAACTCTACACATTCATAACAAAAATCACTTAATTATTTCCACAAGTGGAACACTGGGCTTTCAACCTCTTGTTGACACTCCCTGTAGTCCAGCCTCTTGTCTGTCGAAGAAATCATTACTCTGCTTATTCTGACTTCAGGCTGGATCAGCGGAGGTGGAAGGGAAGGGAAGACCTTTAACCAAAGTGCTGAATTGTTTCCAAAGACCAGTGAATAAGTGTTCCTGAAATTCAGCAAAGCCAATCAGATGGTGCGGGGCCTTTGATCATTTGACTACTGGCCTGTTCCAGATGGGGGACTCATATGGGGTGGGGAATCCCTGCTGGCCCTGTCCCAACTTGAGAACCTAAGATAAATATTGGGGCCATGACTTAGTCCTCCAAGGGCAGCATGACCACATAAACCAATGCAGGGAGCCTGGGGGGATAGGATCTATCCAGTAGGTTGAGTGAAAGAAGATTCCATCAGAGTCTTCAAACCTATGAAGCAATGAAACATCTCTAATTGGGAATCTGTGTTGATTCCAGTAGGGCCTACGCCAAAGCTTGCCTTACCTTCATTCTGCTTATGTAGACACTATTGCTCAATAAGAGTTCCAACAATCTATTTAAGAAGAAAACTATTTTTGAAGGCCTTCCCAGGACTACAGAAGCATTCATCAAACTACAGACACCATTATTAGCTATCTTAAATTCAATTTAAAAAGGATTTGGAGGGAGACTACCATGTGCCAAAGTCAACCCACTTTCTAGTTACTGTGTGCATTTTCATACACAAAATCACATTACTTTTCAAATATTTTATCTTTTGAACTTGTTACTAATTCACTCTGATTTCCCTGTGCCTCTGTTAATGTAGAGAAGAGTTAAAGACGCCAGGTAGGTTAAGCCCACCGAGCACCCTCAAAGGGCCTTGTGCTTAGCAGAAAGGGCTGCACAAGTTCTGAGCACGGTTTTGAGCCAGGCTAGGGGGGAAACAGTGTTTAGTACCAATAGAGATAGCAAGGCATTGAGTTAGACCTCGGAGAGAACTTCCTATCCCATAGATTTCTAAGGAAAGCCGAGAATGTCCCTCCAGTGAGAGATGAGCCTTTTTTCTCTGGATGGGAAGACAGGTCCTTCATGGACCAGGGGAAGACCTGTTGGGGAGGAGGCTGGGGTAGGAGCAGAGGCAAGGAGGGCTAGTTGGACGGGGCTGGGGCCTCCTCCTCCCTGATGGGGCCCTGGAGTTTGCCAGACGAGTTTCACCCCGGGCTGTCCCCCCTGCAGTGCACATCGAGGGAGGAGGAGTGCACCCCCGAGGAGACCACAGGAATGCCAAGCAGGGGAAAGGCGCCCCGAGCCAAGGGCTCCGGCAACGAGGATCCAATATCGGCGGGTGACTCCAGCCCCCGTAACAGGAGAGACCGTAAAGTATGTGCTCTGCTTCCCAACCAGCAAACACAGCAAATAACCAATTACTCCAAATAGCTAACAGATTTCAGTTCTGATTTTCCTCCCCTCGCCCCCTCTGTGCCTTCACTTGTCATTTGACGGGCGATTTGTATTTGCTCTGAGAAAATGAGAGAAAGAATGAGTCACAAAGGAAGGTCCAGATTACACCAGTGACCGGCATCAAACCTCCCTCATCAGAACTAATGGGAGCGGGGGAGGCCAGGCTGCACTGGCAGCACATCGGATCTGGAGGTATTTTTAAAGAAGTACAGTTTTGTTACTTTCAAGCACATGCAGTAATTCTCAACCAAAATTGCCAAACACATGTCCTTAGGAAACCCACTTTAAGGAGAAGACAATCCTCGTCCTAATTAGCACACCTGATATGTACAAAAGTGCAAAACTATGAATGTTGCTAAAGTTAAAATATTCCCCCTCAAACTTGAGTTCAGAGGTGCAACCATGAGTTTCGGAGACAAACTGCCTTGGATGCCTTCTGGAAATGCTTCCTCACTCGGCAGCCACACCCTGTAATTGATTCCTTTGCTCAGAAAACCTTTGCTTCAAAGTCTTGGGATAAATTGTCCGTATTCATGAGTTGCAGTGAGGCACCCCCCCCACACACAACTTGAAATTAGGGGAAATAGGGCTGCCCTTGGAGAATCAGACCATGAAATAGATGCACAGTTGGTCAGAGCAAGGACAGGCACAATCACCTCAACAGGGGAGAATGCCTCCTACGCTAAGCCTTAACCGTAAGTGGGAAGAATGTATTAACACATCTAGAGAAAAAATATCTCAGTGAAAAAGAGGAGTTGGTCAGTCCTGCAAGAATAGGAAAAGGGGAATAAGGGTTGTCCACACCAGCACCATTGGGGGAGAGGGTGCCAGGACTTAGGGATGAAGCTGTCCCTACCTTTGGAGATGGATTACCAGTCCATCTTGGTCAGCTGCTACTAATAAATTTCAAATCACAGAACTGTCTCACCTCATTCTGCTTTCTCACTCATCTCTAATCACAATTTGCCTTTCCAGGTGCTGAGTCTATAGAGAGACAATGCGCTGGACCAGCGTCCAAGGTCACATGCTTTAGGCAGGTATATTTCTCACTGTAAACTCATAAACTGGCAACCTCAATTTAAAAATTTGAATAATATGCATCCAGGCCTGAGAAAATTGATCCATCAGGTGTCTGCACCCACAAGGTTAAGGATCCACTCAGCCAAGACTATAGAAATTTCCCTAATGTAACACCCCTGCTTGATGGACCTGGTAGAAGAGGGATCAACTCTTCTTTACTTAGGAAACTCCTATGTTGGCGTCCATAGGTAAGGACCACAGCTCTGACTCAGCCTAGCTAACACCTGACTGTCATAACAAACCTAGAAAGCAAACTCTTCAGCCCGGAAGAAAAGCGTCAAGTAACTGCCTCTAATCCTGGTTTCCTTCTTAATTCTCCCAGCCTACTGGGATTCTAACTGGCAAAGTAAAACTACAACTTTGCAAATCTAAACTATTTCCTTTTTCCTTTTATCTGAGTTTGAGATTAGAAGGAGTCAGGCATTAATAGACAGAACCCATCTGAGCTCTAGTACTAGATAAGAAGTACTTCCCTCCATAAGGATAAACAAAAGAGAGAAAGAAGATACAAAGTTTCAAAGTTTCTAAAGAAGGAGAATGATCGGAGGGCTAAGACAAATGTCTCCCTATGCTAAAGAGATGAGTAAAAAACAGAAGGAAACAAATTGCTCATAAGAAGTCTCAAGAGGACACCACAAACAAGAAATTAGAGTGCACAGTCCTGAAGGAGATATAACCTGCTTGATGAAAAACATGACAGTCATATTTAAACCTATAATAAAGACATTAATTTCCAGCAAAATGACAAACTAGACAAGCAGAGAAACCCTCTAAGTAAGAACACCTAAATTAACAGGTATCTTTAAAATCCATTTTAAATGCATGGCTGAGCTGATGGGAATGTAAAGAAAGTCCTTAGGGGCAAACGAGACAGGAAAAATCCAGAGAAATGGGAGCCAAAATGCATATAACTAAGGGGACACAAAAAGCCACAAACTAAACATTTAGTTTTAAGTGAATCTGGGTTTGTAGTGCCTCCAGGCATCTGGTAAAAGTAAACACATATCTTCTCTGGAAGAATGTGACTTCCATCCAGGCCTCAAAGAATTCTCAGATAAAGTTCCAAGGAACATGAGTTCACAATCAAAAATAGTGAAACACATAAGGAACGAGACACCATGAGCAAGTGCCAGCTAGAGCCAAACGAACTGCAGAATCAGACCTGTCAGAACAACAGAAATCAGAATGGTCAAAAATAGGACTTTTTAAAAAAACTGTTTAAAAAATTAAAAGGTATTAAAAATTTGACAAAGAAACAAGACACCTTCAAAAATAAATAAGCAGATTTAAAAAAAAACTTTTAGAAATAAAAATATAATACTTAACACTAAAAACTTAATAGTTGAGGCTAAATAGCAGATTAGAAACAGCTAAGGACTTAGTGAACTAAAACATATAGCTTTAGAAGTCAGCCAATGAAACACAATGAAACAAATAGTATGAAAGTAAGTTTAACTGATGTAGAGAATAGAGAAGGTCAGTCGTGTGTCTAGTCTGAGTTCCAGAAGGAAATGATGGAGAGAAGTGGAATATATAGTATTTGAAGGGATAGTGATTGAGAACTAGTAGTAATAATAACAAAAACAGTCCTCATATTTAGGAAGGCAACAGCACAATGGAAGCCAGAAAATAGTGCTGTTGGAAAATAATTATCAGTTAAAATAGCATTGCCAAAATAAGGGTGAAATAAAAATATTTTCAGATAATTAAAAAGTGAGAAAGTTTAGGGCCAGCCCGTGGCTCACTTGGGAGAGTGTGGTGCTGACAACACCAACTCAAGGGTTAAGATCCCATACTGGTCATCTTTTCAAAAAAAAAGAGAGAAAGTTTATAAAGAACTGGCCCTGATGATAGGAATTTCAGTAGGCTTTACTCCAGAAAGAAAGAAAATAATTCCAGCAGGAAGAAGGCTGATACCAAAAAGAAATAGTAAATGTAAGTATAGCTGAAAGCAAAATTAATTACTTAAAAAATAACAATGTTTAAAAATGTAGTTTTAAAAGATAGAACTAACATATTAAACAAAAGTTTATAAATTGGTAGGTGATTAAAGTTAAAGCATTCTAATTACCTTGTAATATTCTGGAGGAGGCTAGAAATACAACTTAAACTTAAACTTTCCTAATTTAAATATGCATGCTAAATTTCTACACTAATCACTGAAGGAATAGAAACAATGTATAATTTCTTTGAGACTGAAAAAGGGACTGGGGATAAAAAAAAAAAAAAGAAAGGGGAGTTTTCAATCCAAAAAGAAAAAATGAGGGAAATGAAAGGACAGAGACTAAGAGAGACACAAAATAAGTTGGCAGAAATGGATCCAAATATATCAGTAAAAACTTTCAGAATATATTTTTAAAAAATGAATCCATCTATTTGCTGTTCATAGGGAGAGGCACCTAAAACGTAAAGTCACAGAAAAGTTGAAAGTAAAAAAGACAGAAAAGATGTACTATGGAAATACTAAACCAAAGAAAGCTGTTGCAGTTATGTTAACATACTTTAAGAAAAACTCATTAGTAGAGATTTTAAAAAGCAGAGAGGCAAGGGCTGGCTACATACAGTTAAAAAATTCAATTCTCCAGGAAGATATAAGAATTCTGAACTTGTTTATGCCTAAAATACAGATTCTAATATAAAGGAAAAGTAGGCAGAATTATAAGGAGAAACTGACAAAGGTCACACCAAAGCAGGATGTTTTAATATAACTACTCTCAGAAACTGATAAACCACACACCTATAAAAATCAGAAGAAACACAAATTTGAATCACACAATTAACATTTCTGGTCTAAATGGACATGTTATAAGTAAACCACATTTGCAGAATAAACATTCCTCTCAAGCACAAACACAGAGCAGTTAAAAAAATTAAGCTAGGCCATAAAACAAGTGTCAGGTCATTTCTGAGTATCATTACATACAGACTGCATTTTCTGGGCCATCTCACAGTTAAACTAGAAACTAATAACGAAAAGAAAACTTACAACATAAGTTAAGAACTTCCAAAACATATTTTTAGACAATGCAGGTGTCAAAAAACAATAGCAAAAATCAGAGTATACTCAGAATGGAAAATAACAAAAATATTACTTGTCCAAATCTGTGGGATGCATAAAGCAGTACTTAGAAGGAATTTTATAGCTTTAATATTTCCATAGAGATTAAAAATATTATAAACAAAAAAATCAGAAGGAAAGAAAAAATAAAGAATACAAATTAATAAGCTAGAAAATAAGGAAACAATACAGGAGATGAACTAAAAATTGATTCTTTGAAAAGACTGAAAAAAATCTGGCAAATTCTGACAAGAATAATAAAATATAACCTTAGGAATGAATGGAGATATGACTAGATGGAGAAGAAATTTTTCCTCGAAAAATTAAAGAGTTATTATGAAAAATGTTATGCCAATGTTTTTAGGAGGAAATGGGTAAATTCCTATAAAATATAAACCAACAAAAATGACTCACAAAGAAACAAAACATCTCAAAGGTCCTATAGACATTTTAAAACTTGCATCAGCAGTTTAAAATATTCCCAAGAATGCTGTCTAGACAGTTTTACAAGTGAAACTACTAAACATTTAGGCAACGGATAATGCCAATCTTATGTCATTCTTCTGGAGACTAGAAAAAAAGCATATACATCCCAAGTCATTTTATAAGATTAATATTACCTATATACCAAAACCTGAAAAAGAAATTTCAAGTCATTATCATTCATAAAAACTTATGCAAAAAAATTCCTAAACTAAATATTGGAAAACTGAATCCAGCAATGGAGAAAAAAAGATAATAGATCATGACCAGGTTAGGTTGTTTCAGAAATGCAAAGTTGTTGCAGCACTAAAAACAAAACTATTAATGTAATTATCACATTAACAGATTAAAAGACAAAAATAAATACGATAACCTCAACAGATATGTTTTATAACATTCAATAAAATTTAAAAACAATGTTTTTTAGCATTCAATAAAATTTAATAACATTCATTATAAAAAACTGTTAGCTAACTACCAATAGTTCACTTGATATATTTCATACTCAGTAGTGAAACATAAAAACATTCACACTTAAATTAAGAGCAGATCTCCAGCATCCAAGCCCACATGGCATCCTGCACCCTAGGAATGGCAGTCCAGCACAGTGTGGAGGCCACCCTCAGGACAGAGGAAGTCAGTGTGTACACTTTCTAGAGCCACAGAGCTGATCGATCAGGGCCCTCTGCCAATGCCAGCAGCCCTGCTCTCTTCAGTGGAGCACCCATGCACCTCTCACAGGAAAACTGAGTTCCACTGTGTCTCCAGCAAACCCACCCAGACCCATGCATCACAGCTGGGAACCTGTGGAGTGCCCACATGCCTCTATCAGGGGTGCAGTGTCCTGTCTCCAGCTCCAGTGAGCCTGCCCGGGACTACCTGCCTCAGTTAGGGAGCTTCGGAGGGATCCAGCATCTCTTGGAGGCACAGGGGCCTGCTCACAACTCCAGTGATCTTGCACGGGAGAGCAAACTCCACCTGAGGAGCGGCAGAATGACCCAATGTCTCTCTTAGGGGAATGGGGGCCTGTCTATGGCCCCAGAAACCTTGCCCAGAATGGTCCACTCCATCCAAGGAGCTGCAGAGTGACCGAGCATTTCTCCTGGGGAACAAGGGCCCTCCCACAACCCCAGTTACCTTGCACTGGGCAGCCCACCCCAGCTGAGGAGATGCAAAGTAACCCAGTGTCTCTCTTAGGGGCAAAGGGACCTGCCCATGACCACAGAAGCCTCATCCAGAGTGGCCCACTTCAGCTGAGCAGCTGCAGAGAGCCCCAGCATCTCTCTTGGTGGAGTAGAATCCTGCCTATGACCACAGTGTCCTTACCCATAATGACCTACTCCAGCTGCAGAGCCACGAAGAGATCCAACATCTCTCTCAGGAGCACAGGTTCCCACCCACAATCCCAGGGACCTTATGCAGAGTGGCCCACTCCAGCTGCAGAGCTACAGAGTGACCCAGCCCCCCTTGAAGGCACAGGGCTCCACCCAAAACCACAGCAACCTCACCCTGAGTGGTCCACTCCAACAGTGGTGCTGCAAAGCAACCCACTGACTCTCTTTAGGGTTCTGGGCATACCCAGGACCCCCAGCAACCTCACCCAGAGTGGCTAGCTTCAATGGTGAAACTATAGAGCACCCCAGAATCTCTCTTTGGGGCACAGAGCCCCACCAATCATTGCAGTGGCCTCACCCAGAGTGGCCCACTCCAGCTAAGCAGCTGCTGAGGACCTTAATGAATCCATGAGGAGAACAGGATCCCAGTTGGGACACCAGACAATCTGCCCAGGATCACCCACTACAGTGAGAAGCAGCAGAACACCCAACACTTCTTCCAAGAGCTCAAGACCTCATCCATGACCCCTGAAACTCAGCCCAATGTCACTACCAGACAATCTGCCCAGGATCACCCACTACAGTGAGAAGCAGCAGAACACCCAACACTTCTCCCAAGAGCTCAAGACCTCATCCATGACCCCTGAAACTCAGCCCAATGTCACTCATCTCAGCAAGGAGTTGCCAAGTGCCCCAGTGCCTAAGCCATGAAGGCACTCACAAACAATTCTGACATTGAATACAGTCGAAGAAATCACAGAGACTACATGACTGCATTCACCCAGACCCAAACCTAAAACAACATACCCATTGTCACTACAGAATATATCTACAGGAAAGAGTCTCTCCCTTCAAAACCTACTCCAGAGTGTTAGAAGAAGAAACTATTCCACTAGATACCTAGACATCAATATAGGGATATAAGAAACATGAAAATACAAGGAAATATGACACCCCCAAAGGAATACAATAACTCTGTAGTACCAGACCCCAAAGAAAAGGAAACCTATGAAATGCCTGAAAATAAATTCCAAATAATAATTTTAAGGAAACTCAATGAGATGGAAGAAAATACAGACATAAGAAAAACAATTCAGGATCTCAAGGAGAAATTCAACAAAGACATAGATATCATTAAAAAGAACCAGGAGGGGCTGGCTAGTAACTCAGTTGGTTAGAGCACAGTGTTGCACTAAGGTTAAGGGTTTGAATCCCCAGACCAGCCAGCTGCCAAAAATTAAAAAAAGAACCAAGTGGAAACCTTGGAATTTAAGAATTCATTCAATGAAATAAAAAATTCAACCAATAGATTAAGAAACAGTCTAGATCAAGCAGAAGAAAGAATTTCTAAACTTGAAAACAGGTTTTTCGAAATAACCTGGTCATACAAAAAACAAGAAAGACTGTGAGATCTGTGGGACCACTTTAAGAGTACAAACATTGATATATGGGTGTTCTGGAAGGGGAAGAGAATAGAAAAGGCAATGAAAACATATTTAATGAGATAATAGTTGAAAAGGTCTCAAGTATTGGGAGAGATATGGACTTCCAGATCCAAGAGGCTCAAAGATCCCCAAACAGATTTAACCCAAAAAGGTCCTCTCTAAACCATATTATAGTCAAATTTTCAAAGGTCAAAAACAAAGAGAGAATTCTAAAAACAGCAAGAGAAAAGCACCAAGTCACCTATTAGGGAATCCTCATTAGATTAACAGCATATTTCTCAGCAGAAACCTTACAGGCCAGGAGAGAGTGGGATAATATATTCAAAGTGCCCAAAGAAAAAGACTGTCAGCCAAGAATACTATATCCAGCAAAGCTATCCTTCAGAAGTGAAGGAGAAATAGTGCCTTTCCCAGACAAACAAAAACTGTAGGAATTCACTACTACAAAATCAACTTACAAGAAATCCTTAAGAGGGTTAGGAAGCAAAAGAATGTTATCTACCATCATGATAACATGTGAAAGAATAAAACTCACTGGTAGAGCAGATACACAAAGGAGAAAGAGAAAGAAATTATGTCTTATCACTACAAAAAATCAACAAACACCAAAGACAAACAATAAAAGGAAAAGAAAGGAACAAAAGATATATAGAACACTCACAAAAAACTAATAAAATGTCAGGAATAAGGCAATACCTTTCAATAACAACCTTGAATGTAAATGGATTAAATTCCCCAGTTAAAAGATATAAATTGGCTGAATGGATTAAAAAACTAGACCCAAATATATGCTGCCTACAAGAAACTTACTTCACCTGTAAAGACACATATAGATTAATAGTGAAGGGATGGAAAAAGGTATTACATGCAAATGGAAACCAAAAACGAGCAGGAGTAGCTATACTTACATTAGATAAAATAGACTTTAAACCAAAAAACTATAAAAAGAGACAAAGAAGGACATTATATAATTATAAAGGGATTAATTCAGCAAGAGGATATAACAATTATAAATATATATTTACCCAACTTCAGAGCACCCAGGTATATGAAGCAAATATTATCAGATCTACAGGGAGGGAGAGATAAACCCTAATACGATAACATTTGAGAACTTCAACACCCCTCTCTCAGCAATGGACAGATCTTTTAGACAAAAAAAAATCATCAAAGAAACATTAGATTTAAACTGCACTATAGACCAAGTGGACTTGACAGACATTTACAGAACATTTGATCCAACGATTGCAGAATATACATTCTTCTCATCAGCATATGGATCATTCTCCAGGATAGACGATATGTTAGGCCACAAATCAAGTCTCAGTAAATTTTTAAAAATTGAAATCATATCTAGTATCTTAACAGACCACAACAGAATAAAACTAGAAATCAATAACAAGTGAAACTTTGGAAACTATACAACTACATGGAAGTTAAACACCATTCTCCTGAACTATCAATGCGTCAAAGAAGATATCAAGCAAGAAATCAAAAAATTTCTTTTAACAAATGAAAATAGACACACATAATACCAAAACCTACAGGATACTGCAAAAGCAGTACTAAGAGGGAAGTTTATTGTGATAAGTGCTTACATCAAAAAAGTAGAAAGATTTTAAATAAACAACCTAATGTTACACTTCAAGAAACTAGAAAAGCAAAAACAATACAACCCCAATATTAGCAGACAGAAAGAAATAACCAAGATCAGAGAAGAACTAAATGTAATAGAGATAAAAAAAAGATACAAAAGATCAACAAAACAAAAAGTTGATTTTTTCAGAAGATAAGCAAAATTGACAAACTATTAACTAGACTAAGAAAAAAAGAGAGACCTAAATAACGAAAACCAGACATGAAAAAGGAGACCTTACAACTGATGCCACAGAATACAAAGAATCATTAGAGTCATTAGAGACTATTATAAACAACTATACAACAACAGATTTGAAAGTGTAGAGGAAACGGATAAATTTCTGGACAAATACAACCTACCAGGACTACACCAAGAAGAAAGAGAAAACCCAAACAGACCAATGATGCAAAACAAGATTGAATCAATAATCAGCGGTCTTCCAATAAAGAAAATCCCAGGACCAGATGGGTTCACTGCTGAATTCTACCAAACTTTAAAGAACTAATACCAATTCTTCTCTAATAATTCCAAAATATCAAAGCAGAGGGTGTTCTCCTGAAATCATTCTATGACACCAGCATAACCCGGATACCAAAATCACAAAGACACAACCAAAAAAGAAAATTACATCCTTGATAAACATAGATGCAAAAATTCTTAACAAAATATTAGCAAACAGAATTCAACAGCACATCAAAATGATCGTACACCATGATCAAGTGGTATTCATCTCAGGGATGCAAAGATGGTTCAACATACACAAATCAGTAAATGTGATACACCACATCAACAAAATAAAGGACAAAAAACATATGATCATCTCCACAGATGTGGAAAAAGCACTTGATAGAAGTCAATATCCCTTCATGATAAAAAACTCTCAACAAATTAGGTATAGAAGGAAAGTATCTCAACACAATAAAGGCCATATATGACAAACCCACAGCTAACATTATCCTGAATGGGTTAAAATTGAAAGTTTCTCCTCTAAGAACAGGAACACAACAAGGATGCCCACTCTCACCACTCCTATTTAACATAGTACTGGAAACTCTAGCCAGAGCAATAGGCAAGAGAAAGAAATAGAGGGCATCCAAATTAAAAAAGAGGAAGTCAAATTGTCCATGTTTGTAGATGACATGATCTTATGTATACAATAACCTAAAGACTCCACCAAAAAACTCTCACTGATAAATGAATTCAGTAAAGTTGCAGGATACAAATTCAATATACAAAAATCAGTAGCATTTCTATACACCAACACTGAACTAGCAGATTAAAAAAAACCAAGAGGCAATCCCATGTACCAAAAAAATAAAATACCTAGGAATAAATTTAACCAAGGAGTTGAAAGATCTCTACAATGAAAACTAAAAAACACTGCTGAAAAAAATTGAAAAGGATACATAAAAATGGAAAGACATTCCCTGTTCATGGATTAGAAAAATTAATATTGTCAAAATGACCATACTACCCAAAGCAATCTACAGATTCAATGCAATACCTATGAAAATACCAATGACATTCTTCACAGAAATAGAAAAAAGTCCTAACATTCATATGGAACCACAAAAGACCCCAAATAGCAAAAGTAATCCTGGGCAAAAAGAATAAAGTTAAAGGCATTATACTACCTAACTTCAAAATATACTACAACATTATAGTAACCAAAACAGCATAGCACTGACATAAAAATAGACACATGGGCCAATGGAACAGAATAGAGAATCTAGAAGTAAATCCATGTATTTACAGCAACTGATTTTTGACAAAGGTGCCAAGAACATACATTGGGGAAAGAACAACCTCTTCAATAAATGGTGCTGGGAAAATTGGATATCTATGTGTAGAAGAATGAAACTAGACCCCTATGTCCCACAATTTACCAAAATCAACTCAAAATGGATTAAAGACTTAAACGTAATACCTGAAGCTATAAAACTTCTAGAACAAAACACAGGGGAAGCACTTCGGGATGTAGGACTGAGCAAAGATTTTATGAATAAGACTCCAAAAGCACAAACAACAAAAGAAAATATAAGCAAATGGGATTATATCAAACTGAAAACCTTCTGCACAGTAAAGGAAACAATCAACAGAGTGAAGAGACAACCTGCAGAATGGGAGAAAATATTTACAAACTATGCATCCAACAAGGAATTAATATCCAGAATATATAAGGAACTCAAATAATTCAATAGTAAAAAACAAATAATCCAATTTAAAAATGGGCAAAAGAGCTGAATAGACATTTCTCAAAAGAAGACATAAAAATGGCCAACAGGTATACGAAAAAATGCTGAACATCACTAATCATCAGAGAAATGCAAATCAAAACCACATTGGGATATGATCTCACCCTGGTTAGATTGGCTATTATCAAAAAGACAGAAAATAACAAATGCTGGCATGGATGCAGAGAAAGGGGAACTCTTATACATTGTTAGTGGGACTGTAAGTTAGTATAGACATTATGGAAAACAGTATGGAGGTTTTGCAAACATCTACAGATAGAACTACCATACAATCTGGCAATCCCACTACTGGGTATATATACCCAAAGGAAAGGAAATCAACATATTAAAGGGATATTTGTACTCCCATGTTTATCAAAGCTCTACTCACAATAGCCAAGAATTGGAACCACCCTAAATGTCCACTGATGGATGACTGAATAAAGAAAAGGTGTTATATGTACACAATTGAATACTACTCGACCATAAAAAGAATGAAATTCTGCTGTTCACAGAACATGGGTGAGCTTGGAGAAAATTATATTAAGTGAAATAAGCCAGGCAGAGAGAGAAATACCACATGTTCTCACTCATATGTGGGGGCCAAAAATAATAATAATAATAGGTTGAACTTTCAGAAGGAAAGATCAGAACTCTGGTTACTAGAGATGGGAAAGGGGAGTGGGGAGTGGGATAGTGAGAGGTTGGTAAAAGGACACAAAATTACAGCTAGATAGGAAAGACAAGTTTTATTGGTATATAGTAGTACTAGGGATTGATAATTAATGATAATTTATTGTATGTTGTCAAATGGCACAAAGAAACAATACATTTTGCAATGATGAATTTGCTAACGCCCCTGATTTGATCACTACATATTGTATACATACATTGAAATATAACTCTGTATCCCATAAATATGTACAATCAATACATTTCAATTTAAAAAATAAATAAATTAGTAGAAAAGAATACTCTCTATAACCAGTTACATAAAACATCCAACTGAAGGTCCTACCCAATGCAATAAGACAAGAAAAGGTCAGCTTTGTACCCCATGAATATTCATAACCAATAAAAATAAATATAAATAAATAAATAAATCTAAAGTCTTCAAAACAAGTTTTAATTCTAAAATATATATATGTGTAAATCACACTTATTGAAAAATGTCCACAAACACGACCTCTGACATTCCTTGTTTCTTCCTCAATTATTTGTGATCTGAAATTGATTGTACTAATGCTATAGCACAATAACTGAAATTCTACCTTGATATCTTCTATGCCACAACTAGATTTAACATCTTCCTTTTTGGGTCTCTAATAAAATGTCATCACCTATGATTCTTAGGATATTCTGCATTTAAGAGCATATTCTGCTTTCAGTATAGTTACGTGTGTTTCCCCTTACCTTCATGATCACCCCTCCAGTTCACCCATTACACACAGATAACTCTACACTTCTTCATGGGAAGGACTGATTACTAATCTTTTAATCTCTACCTAGAGTAACTCAAATAAACATATATTATAGAGATCTTTATATTAAGTAAATGAAAAAAAGAAAAAGAAAATAAACATTTTGACAACAAAAAAATAAATAAGAATAAAACAAAACATACAAAGAAGAATCAAAACTGTGACTCATCACAAATTACATGACTGACTACATAGAAAACACAGGAAAATTCTCAAAGAATTGACTTAATCAAGACTTAATCCAGAAGAATTAATGAGAGTTTAGCAAAGTTTCTGGATATAAAATCAGTATGTGAGAATCAATTCCATTCATATATAAACAAAAACTAATGAGAAAATGTACCTCTAAAAATTCAAGTAAAAAGAACAAAAAAATATAAAATAGAACTAAGTCTAATAAAAGTTGTATCAGACTTTTTAAAATAAAATTATAAAAATTTACCAAAAGACATTAAAGACCTAAACAAATGGAAAGATGTATCATGTTCATGGTTAAAAGACAGTACTATAAAAATGTCTGTTTTCCCCAAACTGATCCTGAGATTCACTGTTACTCAATCACAAATACCAACATTTTTTTTTAAAGAAGTTGACAAGCTAATTCTAAAATCGAGGTGGGAAGGCAAAGGACTAGAATAGAAATGACACTCCTAAAAAAGAACGAGGTGGAGTAATTCTTTTACCAGATAGCAAGACTTACTAGAAAGCTATAATAAATAAGACAGTGGAATATAGAGGAAGACTAATACACCAGTGGGACAGACTAGAGAGCCCACAAACAGACCCACACGTATGTGGAAACCCGTTATACGGCACAGATGTCATTACGGATCAATGAGAAAGGATAGATCTTTCTATGACGATATAAACTCATTGGTTATCTATATGGGAAAAAATAAAAGGAAGTCTAATCTCTACCTCACAGTTTGCATACACAAGTCAATTCCAGGTAGAATAAGCACTTAAGTATGAAAAGCAAAACTTCAGAATTTTTATAAGAAAATGTAAACAAGTATCTTCTTTCTAAGGTTTCTTTTAAAAAACAATAGAGAGAGATGAAGTGATAACCCAAGATATCCAAAATATATAATAGCAATTTCAGAGTGAGAGAGCTCAAAAATGACTTGAATCTAGAAATTAAAGAAACTAACTTAACATCAGCAGAATTTTTAAAGACCTGGATCTTTGGATAAAAAACAACTGTAAAATAGATGAAATGCTATTAAGCCTAATAAAGAAAAAAGATATAACACAAATATACAAAATTAGGAATGAGAATGAAAACAGTTCAGATACAGAAGCATTCTCTTTTATTGTAGTAGTATGTACAAATCGATACCAGTGTTAATAAGCAATATCGGGGGCCATCTAAGGCACCAGGATGATTGAAGAAAGTAGAAAACGTTCAAAGAATTCCTTGCCAAAAAAGGTGCTGAGCCCAGTTTTACAAAGAAGTACAGGGCACTTGCATCTATTACATGATTATACAAGATATGCATTCCTGAAAATCTTTTATAATTCAAAACTCACATAATAGAACACCATTTTCAAGAAAAGACAATGGATATCCTGTTTATCAGCTAAACCATAAATACAAATCCAACACCTTTCAAAGTACATGACTGTTAGTCATTTTTTAAATTTAGATTGATTCATGTTATTAACACAGTTTGTATGTAAAGCCAGATTATTAAAATTTTTATACCATATAATTTCCAACTTGCATAATTCAAATTTATGAAGAGTGGCTCTAATGTGTGAGGGTACTTCAAAACATTCATGGAAAAATGGAATTAAAAGATAATAGGAATCTTTCCATGAAAGTTCGGTAGTACCCTTGTGTTTCTGAACCATTAAGAAGGAATAATTCCCATGCCATAGAGACTGTTCCAAGAGCACAGAAGTAGGAGTACACCTGAAAAATATTTTAGGGAACTAGTATAATCCTGATATCAAAGCCTAACAAAGATAACCTAAAAGTAATAATAGAGATGCAAAAATCCTAAGTAGCAGCAAATCTAAGTCAATAAGATATAGTAGAAGTCCTCCATGCAAACTTCCTCTTAGCCAAGATTAACATACGCTACCCATTCTGTCTGCGGACAGTCTGACGATGGTCCAGAGCCAGCTGGATGCCTGTGGCTACTCTAGTTTGCTCGCTGCAGCTCTAGCAGATGAGTTGCATGTTTACCAACTGTCAGTTGTGTATGTTCCCAAATCTTGTACTAATATGGTAACTGGATAAATAAATAAATTACATATTACAAAAACATATAAAATTTTACTAATTTAATGCTTTTTTTAAAAAATGATGAAAATTAAGTATGAGTAAGGGAGATCTTAAGGACTCTACACTCAGATTTTTTTGCAAGTATCATTAAGTTCTCATCAAACTTTAATAAACCTAAAGCTAAAATCCTAGATAACACATTTTGGATGTGGTTTCTACCACAAGGATGACATGACATTCAAGTCAGCACATCCAAATTCAAAGAAGAGGGCTTGGCATATGTCAAATGATTGGCAAATGAAGACACACGGACATGGTTAAAAATAATTACAGTAATACGTATGCCTGTTAGTGGGTCCCTATTTAACCAGCTTTTTCAGTTAGCCAGCCAACTACCTGTCTTGACTACGTAACATAAGAGGGCTTCAGTTGCAGTGAACTGTGATACCATGACCAGTCGACCACTTTGGGTTTGCCCCAAGAATATAGAACAATTATAAATTATATCAACAGGTCAATGGAAAATAATCATATTGATAAACACCAAATGTCACTTGATAAAATTAATCTTCCATACCTAATTTTTAAGCTATTAATAAACTAACAACCTTGACAAAATCAAGAATACCTATCTGAAACTACCAATCATTATCATAATTAATGGAAAATTGGAAGAGGTATTCTCTTTAGAATCAGTGACTAAGTTTGCTCTCTAACATCTCAATATTGAATGTTATTCTGGAAAAAGGAATACAACATAACTATTAGAAAGAAAGTGACGCATTTATTACTATTTGAAGAAAACAATATTATCTACCTGGAAAACCCAACAGAATCAATTAACAATTGTTAAAACTAATGAAGGAACTTAATAGTCTGTTTCATAGTAAATATACAAAAATATTGTTTTCCTGTATTCTAGCAATAGTCAGCCAAAGCCATAAGAAAAACAGATATTTCATTTAGAATAGCTACAAAGGCTATAAAATGCCTAGGAATAAATTTTAACAAGAAATGGGCTGGATCTATATAAAGTAAGCTAAAATAACTCCTCTAAGGGACATAAAAGAAGACAATAGGGGAAATTAACAAATTAAATTTCCGATGATAAGGAGCAGTTAAACCTTTATGGATGTTCATATGACATGCAGCCATATTTTTAAAGAATATAAAAATATGGAAAAACATTTACAATATACCTCTAAGTTAAAAAAAATGCAGATTATAAAAAAGTACAATATGATTCAAATTTTGTTTTTAAAAAGTATGTACATGTGCATAAAAGATATCTAAAAATGTAGATCAAAATCTTAACAGTGTTTATCTTTAACTGGTAGAAACACAAGTGGTTTTAACTCTGTCTCACACTTTTTGCGTTTTCCACAAAAGATAAATTTTTAAAAATTAGAAATATATTTTTCCTCCTCCTAGAAGCCCATAAGACACCCAATATAGCAATGCTTCCCCTTGCCACCATAAATGGAGTTTAAGTCACTGCCTCTCAGCAGGTCCTGTTTCTTATGACTCCTCCAGCAGGTCAGGGGCTCCCCTTGGCCCCCAGCATGGGACTTTGGGGGTTCATGCTGAAGGCTAGACACCAAAGTCATCTTGCTGGAGGGACCCACAACCCAGAAAGATGACACCTAGGAAATCAGCTCGGGAAGTCAGGAAGTGTTCTTCTGGGAACTGCAGGAGCTGACCAATGGCCCAAGCAGACCTTTCAGAACTGCCGGGGCCAGCCAGGGTTCCCCAGCCACACACGCCCTGCACGCATTTGGGAGGAACAGAGAAAGTCAGCCTGCCTTCGCCCACAGAGGCTTCTGGTGTCCCTTGTCCCAGAAGCAAGGGTCTAACCTAGAGACTTCCCTGCTGCCACTGGCCTATGCAGCCCCACCCAACCCCCTGGCCCTCACACAGGGAAACAGGATTGAGATAAATCCCAGGATGCACCAAGAGATAACACAGGGACGTATGTTTCTGAGAGTCTACCCCATCACTCTCTGCCTACCCTTCCGTTACTACACGGGACAGACAGGTGGGCGTTTTCTGTTGGGACTCAGGAAATACCTCCTCTCTTCCCCTTTTACTCTCCCCTCCTCTGTTCCCCTCCAAATTCCCCACCCCCACCCCCAGCCCCCCAAGGGAAATCAAGGAGCCCACAAATAGGTAAACAATACATACATGAGGACTGGCTGGAGAAGATGCCATGTTAGTGGGGGCCAAGCTCGACAGACCATCTGCAAGCTACAAATTAAACATGCTGGTTAGTGACAGGATTCCAGACTCCACTTCGGGTAAGGCTGGACAGCCCCAAGGAAGCAGCCGTCTCCCACCAGGCACCCTCTGCTCTTCCTCCAGGGAGGTCACACAAGTGGAAAGAACATGTGCCTTGGAGTTGGACAAGCCTGGCTCTGTTGCCTCTCCAGCTGCGTGACCTTGGGCACGCCCCTTGGCCTCTCTGAATCAGCATCCCCATCTGGAGAATGGGCACAAGATCCACCTCACAGGGCTGCAGTGAGCGTGAGTGCGACGAAGGCCGTGCATGCCCAGTACAAGGTGAGGCATGTGGAAGGGTTCCACCAATGCCTGTTTTTTGCCCGCACTCTCTCAGGTCCTCCCTGCCTTTCCAAAATCTGCCTGTTTCTGGGACACTCCAACTCTCCATCATGGCTCTTTCTGCATCCTTTTCTGGCATCGGATACTTGCCCGCAATCTTTGAGTACTGTGAACCAATAGTTTATAGGGCAAACCCCTGGGCTGCAGCATCAAGGAAGGCCTCGGGGCTCAGGACTGAGCAGACAAGCTCGTTTGGAGGCCACTGCCACAGTCCAGGGGCAGGTGCTGGGGCTCTGGGTGGAGGAGCACCAGTCCAGCAGGTGGGCAAGGGCAAGGAGATGCATTCTGGGCAGAGGGACTAGCAAATGCAGTGGTGAGAGAAGCACAGCACATTCAAGAACAACGGGTCAGGTAGCAGACGCGTGGGCAGTGGGCAAAAGGAGATCAAGCTGGAGAAGTGAGGAGACCAGCTGCGCCAGAGCTGCCAGGGTAGACTCTCCTCCTTTGAGCCTCAAGCAGAGGGCTCTGGCAAGACTCCACAAGGGGCCTAAGCCCTGCCCGTCCTCCCTGTCTCATCAGGAAGACCCTGGTAGGCACTCTCCTGATGGTCAGGAAGGGCTCGGACAAATACATGGAGGATGAAGCCTTGCTGGCACCTGGAGGGAGTTTGAGGACTCACAAACCCATCCCTGCTCTGTGAAGGGGGCATCACTGAGGGTCCTCTCAGGGAAGAATGGCCAATAGGCCACTGGACTGCTCTGGGGTGCTGACTACATGTTGCTGGGCATGGTGTAACCCCTGGAACAGACTGGATGAACTCCATGTGCAACCCCAGCTGGCAGGAGACTGGCACAGCTGGGCAACAGCTCTGCCCTCCCCTTCTCATCCTGAACCCCACAGAAGCCTTATAGTTATTTATAACACAGTTCATTTTTAGAAAGGTGAGAGGGAAACCGGCAGTTCACCAGAGCAAAAGGGAGAGAAAATAGAGCTAAACATAGTGCTCCAAAGATCTGGTCCAGCTTCAGAAATTACACGTTCCCCTTTCGGACTCAGGCTTAATTTGCCGCTCCAGTTCTGGGAGTGCGCTCCCACCGTCACGGTGTCCTGGAGACTATAACAGGAACAGCAGGCTCAAAATTAGCCCCAGCCTGGGAACCTGGGAGCCTGGGATCCCAGGAGCCCAGGAGCCTGGGGGTGGGCCAGCCCCAACACCCCACCCCGTGGGCCTGGGGAGCAAGTCTGTGCCACCTGCCAATGCCTCCTCCATGCCAGCCTGCCAGGTCCGTCTCCTTGCTAGCACCCCGCGCCTCCCACACACTCGTGCTCACACACACACACACACACACACACCACCTAACCACATACACACACACGCACACACCTCTACCACACACACACATACCATCTAACCACATACATACATATGCACACACGCCACATACCACCTCTATCACACACACACACACACACACACACACCACCTAACCACATACACACACACGCACACACCTCTACCACACACACACATACCACCTAACCATATACACACACATGCACACACCTCTACCACACACACACACACCACCTAACCACATACATACATATGCACACACGCCACATACCACCTCTATCACACACACACACACACACACACACACACAGAGTCCCACTTCCAAGCCTTTGCCAAGCTCTTTTGCCTATCAGGAAAGCCTCCCCTTCCCCTCCCCTGTTCTAGCCCCACCTGGCTTCTGAGGGCTTTCTCCAGCCACACCTCTTTGGAGAACCTTCCCTGATTACTTAGCCCCCACTGACCCTGCAAGGCCAGGGTAGTCCAAGATGTTGGCAGCCTTCTTAATAAAGCATCTCATCACTTTGACATCACTCATTTGAGATCTGCTAGACACCTCATCTCCCTGTGATCAGAGCAGAAACTTCACAAGTGGTCTCTTTCTCTTTATCCCTCCTCAACACACACATATTCTCCACCCCCAGAAATTCTCCTTCTATGGCTTCTTAAAGAGGAGACCCCTACCCAGGAGTGATCTCTCAGAATGCTGGGCACGAGTCGCCCTCAACACACTAAGCTGGCTCTGGGGGTTCCTCAATGCCTGGAAGGTAGGAGATGTGGGGCTGATGTGGGGGTGATGTGTAGGGTCCATCCTCTACTCTGAGCTCCAAGACCCTCTACAGGAAATGGGAGGGGGTGGGTAGCGTGCCCTGCATGTGTTCCTGCATGCTGCTTCTCTCCCCATTTCATAATCATAACGCCAAGAACCAGTTTAATAAAAAAAACAAACAGGGCCGGCCCGGTGGCGCACTGCTACAGTGCACCGCTTGGGAGCGCAGTGGCACTCCCGCCGAGGGTTCGGATCCCACATACAGACNAAAAGACAAAAAGGAAAAAAAAAAACAGATTAGCAAGCAAAGACCCTAATTCTGTTTTAAAGATAGGAATGGAGTCAGAGTCAGAGACAGATTCAGAGAAAGAAAAAGAAACACAAGGGGAGAGCAAAGGATAGAAATGAAACGTTGGGAGCAATACATTCTGATTGTCAGTTTGGTGGCGGTAATGCCTATTTGTTCATTATATTCTATATTTTTCAAATTTTATATAATGAACATGTATCACATTTATGATCAAAGACTAATAAATTTATCCTTTTTTAAAGCAGAGAACTAGATGGAGCAGGGTGCCTCTGCTGTCCCTCTCCAAGGACACACCCAGGCCTGCCCTTAGAAAGTTAAAAGTCAGGGCCACCATTCCTGCAACGCCACCACCAACCTTAGACATGCCTCCAGCCAGCACCCTTGGGAGCCGGCACACACTCCTCCCATCTTCCTCCGCCCTCATGCACATACCACACACACTCCCATCACCCCCACCCCCAGGCCACCAGCCCGAAGTCCACACATGGGACAACCTCACAGACCAAGAACAGATGGTGGAGTCAAGATGCATGAGCATCTCTCATCCCAGCTCATGTCACCATGAAGAACAGTGTGAGAGGCCAGGCACCCACCCAGCCGGGAGCTCCTCAGCCTGAGACAGGCACCAACCCATGAACCCTGGAGAGCAGAGTGGACAGATCTGCCTTATGCATATGTTTTGAATCATCTCCAGAACTGGCCACTTTTGGCACATTCCCAACATTTCTAGAAACCTGAAAAGTGCTCCATTGTGAGTGCCAGCTCATGGCCTGAGCATCAGAAGAGTCTCAAGTGACATTTTCTAAATGTGTGGCAGACTCATCCCAGGACCTGGGCAGATGGTGGTGAGAAGGCTTCATGAGCAGAGAGAAGGCATAACTGAAGAAAGAGATGGGAGGGGACCAGGATGGAAGGCTGCACCTGGGGGGGTGCCCGGGGCCAGGCCTACAGCCAGGATTTGGTGAGCACAGTAGTGGGGGCCACCGAGAAACACTGGTGGGCAAACAGCAGCCAGGAGACATCCAGGTGCTGGCAGACTTCTTTTTCCTCCAGTTCCTGGAGGCCAGGGCCTTTCATTCTATCTGTATTGGAGGAATGCACAGGGGGAGACAGCTCAGCCAAACTTATCTGGAAAACCACTAGAACTGGAGCTCACTGCTTCCTGGGTCAGCCTTGGAGTGCCTAGTCCTCAAAAGTGCCAGGGGACATGGATGAGAAATGTAGTGAGTGGAAAGTTTCCTGGATCAGCCAAGTCAGATCAATGGATCTCAGAGAAAAACACAGTACAAAATCAGATACCAGACTGGGGGCTTCCCCAGAGGGCCAGGGCTCCCTGGAGACCAGGACTAGTCTCCCTGCTGGACTTGGTGCTCCTTGAGAATAGGTCTCTGTCTCCTCCATTGGACAGAGTGCTCATGAGGGCAAGATCCAAGCCTCCTCCATCAGAGCAGGCTGGTCTTTCTTCCTCCTTCTCCTGCCCACCTCTGAGGCCAGGTGAGGCCTAGCTCCTCTCACTATGGGCACACCTCCAGGAGCCCAGACTCCAGTTCCTCATCCCTCTGTCTGGCCAGCAGCTCTAGCCAGAGTGTCCATGTGTTCCCACAAAGAGCATAGTCCTGGCTCTGGCCCTAAAATAGTCTCTCCCCATCTGAGTCTGCAGACATTCTGAAGACAGCACACACAGAACAGAAGTCCTGCTGGGCAGGCCCTGCACTTCCCTGCACAGTCTCAGACAGGCCTGTTGAGGGAGCAGAAGACAGGAGCCAGGAGGAGGCAGCCCAGAGATTGGGGGAAATTATCTGTCTAATTCAGCTATAAACATCCAACCAGGCCAGAAGGCACTAGCATTGAGTTTAGCTAAATTTCATGTATGGCCACCTGAAATTTTCATTTGGGTTTCCCTAGCCAAGAGAGGTTCCTCCTCAGACCCATACAGGCACTGGGCAGGTAATCTACACACTCTTCCATCCATCCACACATCCGTCCACCCATCCACTCATCCATCCACCCATTCACTCATCTATCCACATCCATCTACTACCCATTCACCCATTCATCCACCCATCCATCCACTCATCCATCCACCCATTCACTCATCTATCCACATCCATCTACCCATTCACCCATTCATCCACCCATCCACCCATCCATCTACCCATTCACTCATCTATGCACATCCATCTACCCATTCACCCATCCACCCATCCACCCATCCATCTACCCATTCACTCATCTATGCACATCCATCTACCCATTCACCCATCCACCCATCCACCCATCCACCCATCCATTCACCCATCCACCCATCCATCCACCCATTCACCCATCCATCTACCCATTCACCCATCCACCCATCCATTCACCCATCCACCCATCCATTCACCCATCCACCCATCCATTCACCCATCCACCCATCCATTCACCCACCCATTCACCCATCCACCCACCCACTCACTCATCTATCCACATCCATCTACCCATTCACCCATCCACCCATCCATTCACCCATCCACCCATCCATTCACCCATCCACCCATCCATTCACCCATCCACCCATCCATTCACCCATCCACCCATCCATTCACCCATCCACCCATCCATTCACCCATCCACCCATCCATTCACCCATCCACCCATCCATTCACCCATCCACCCATCCATTCACCCATCCACCCATCCATTCACCCATCCACCCATCCATTCACCCATCCACCCATCCATTCACCCATCCACCCATCCATTCACCCATCCACCCATCCATTCACCCATCCACCCATCCATTCACCCATCCACCCATCCATTCACCCATCCACCCATCCATTCACCCATCCACCCATCCATTCACCCATCCACCCATCCATTCACCCATCCACCCATCCATTCACCCATCCACCCATCCATTCACCCATCCACCCATCCATCCACCCATTCACCCATTCATCCACCCATCCACCCATCCATCCATCCACCCATTCACCACCCATCCATCCACCATTCAACTCATCTATCCACATCCATCCACCCATTCACCCATCCACCCATCCATCCACCCATTCACCCATTCATCCACCCATCCACCCATCCATCCATCCACCCATTCACCACCCATCCATCCACCATTCAACTCATCTATCCACATCCATCCACCCATCCACCCATCCATCCACCATTCAACTCATCTATCCACATCCATCCACCCATTCACCCATCCATCCACCCATTCACTCATCTATCCACATCCATCTACCCATTCACCCATCCACCCATTCACCCACCCATCCACCCAGCCATCCACCCATCCAGCCATCCACCCATCTATCCTTCCATCTACCCATTCACCCATCTATCCACACTTTCACCCATTCACCCAGACAGATAGACTTTCATTGAACACTTCCTCTAAGCTAGGCCCTGTGCTGGGCATTGAGTACACAAAGAGGAAGGAACCTTAGTTGCTGCCATAAGCTTAGTCTAGGGAAGATGCTGGCATTTACACAGACAAGCAAGTCCTAGGGCACATACAGTGACTGACACATAGACAGGTCTTACAGAAGAAGGGAGGAGCCAGGGAAGACTCCTTGAAAGACACCTAAAATGAGTCTTACAAAATAACCAGTTGGCCAAGAGATTAGGGATGGAGGTCTCTGCAGAAGAATGGATGGCAGGGCAGAACCATGGAGGCTGGAGAGATGAAAAGTCCAGGGCTTCTCAGGACCTCTTAGCATCAGTCAAAGTATGGAGTCAGAGGCCCCAGTGCTGAATGCCAGAGACCTGTGCTTGGAAGTGGCAGAAAGATGAGGGAGAGAGAAAGAAGCAGAAAACAACCCTAAATGTCAGAGAGAAGCCCTATAAACACATCTCCAGGGACAGCTTCGAACTAGTTTTGAGGATCCTGAGCCCAACCCAGAACCCTAGTTTGTTCTCTTGCTCTCAAGGATGATATTCGAAATGTCAGAGAGAAGCCCTATAAACACATCTCCAGGGACAGCTTCGAACTAGTTTCGAGGATCCTGAGCCCAACCCAGAACCCTAGTTTGTTCTCTTGCTCTCAAGGATGATATTCGATTGATGATTTCAAGAACACAGAACCCTCCTAAATTGCCACTCCATCCCTGGGTAAAGGCTGTGGGCCTGTGGACACAGGTGCTGTCTACATGGTCTGGGAGGCTCTGCCTCTGGGCAGCGTGGAAGCTCTGGAAGCCCCAGGGTGCCAAAGGTGTGACCAGCATTATGCAAAGCCTGAGAGGAGGGTGACAACCTGAAGCAGACGGTGAGTTCAAGGCTGGTGCTCATGGGGAGGCCCTTCTCCCTCGCCACTGCAGGAAGGACTGGGTGGCTCAGCCCTACAGCATCCAGAGCCACTCCAGGGCCCAAGATGGGAAGAGTGCTACTCCCCTGGTAAAAGATGCCACAGGCCTGCCATGCTTTTTGGCATTGGTACGTGGTAACCAGCTGGCCCTAGGTTGCTGAGGATACCGCAAAAGGACAACACTGACCTCCCCACAGGGTTGAAGACACTTAGAATAATGTCCCTCTCCTGCCCCTCTCCCTTCCTCTTCCTGGAGGTGGGGGAATGGGCTGAGAGGGACTGTTGACATGGACACAGCCTCCTCTGCTAAGCTACGTCCAAGCTGCCACCAAGCACAGCCTGTAGAAGAACATGCCTGCTGAAAAGGGGCCTGTCCAGGGCTGGGCGATGGGGGCTGGAGTGCCTGAGAGACTGCCCAGTCACTCCACCCCATCTGCTCTTCCATTGTTCCCCCATCCTGAGTTACTGCGTGATCTCCAGGGGAAAGCCCTCAGCACAACCCCCAAGGTAGAGGACAGGGTCTTGCCCAGAAGACCACACATCCCTCCCTCGACCAGACTGAAAGCTCCCATCTAGGTCCCTCCATCACACAGTATCCAGCCACCAGGGTACAGAGGAAGATGTTTTCATGGCTGAGTGATGATGCAGGTGAGGGAGGAGTGGGCAGAGGTGTGGAGTGGAGGGGAAGGGGGCTGCCAAGGCCGGCTCCTGGGGGAGCTAGTGCCTCTCCCCAGGGACCTGGTGCCCATCCTACCTGCATGGGGATGAGGGGTTCCTTGTCGTCGATATCGATGAGCACATCTTCCCCGGGACTGAGCAGGCTCACGTCGTCTGTAGGGGACAGTAGTGTCCAGGCCTGAGAACGAGGTCTCTCCAGGGGCTTGACCCTCTTCAGCCACAAGACTCAGCCAGGAATCTGAGACAGGATCCCCCAGCCTCTCTACACTTCTCCATCTCTATCTTTCTCTTCCTCCCACCCAGTTCTGCCCCTTCCCATTTCCGTGTCTCCCATCCTCCTTCACATTCCTGTCTCCCAGTTCTCTCTTCCTCTCCTCACACTCTTTCCTCCCTCCCCACCTCACTGTCTTCCTGCATCTCTGTCACCTCTCAGTTCCCATTGGTATTAGTCACCTGCTGCTGGTGTGCCTGGCCCAGAGCCAGGCTATACCCTGAGGAAGGCGAGGTTCCCACCCTTCCTGTCTAGCCGAGTAGAAACCACTACGCACTCAAGTCCCTGTGCGAGAAGGGCTTCGGGACACCTCTCGGCTGGGAAGTGCTGCCCACTCTGAGCCCCCTTGCCCTGGTCCTCCCCATCAACAGCCCCTTCCCCTACCTGGGCCACCCTGTGGGGATGGACTCTCCGCTGAGTAGGGGTCACACAGGAAGCTCTCCAGGGAGCGGATGGTACACTGGCCCACCACAGGCCGGCGGCCAAACTGGCGGTTGTCAATGACCTTGATCACGATGGGGGGACAATAGAGCTCCTCCCTAGGCAGCATCTGGGTGGGGGAGGAGGGGAGCTCTGGACACCAGCCTGAACCCATCTCTGGGAAGTCTCAGGTGACAGTGGGAGGGCTCCTCTCACAGGACAAACCCAAGGAGCAGAAAATGACCATAAACCCACGGATAATCCCCAACAGCCAGAAGTCCGAGATGGTGGTTGGCTGCACCCAGGAGCTGGCCAGTGGAGCAGAAGCCACACACTTTGTCCTTCTGCCTCTTAGATCCTGTATGTGGAGGCCGGCTTTCCCCCCACAGCTTTACCTTTCAAATACATCCAGTTCAGCCTGAAGTTAAAACACGTCTATTTTTCCTGAACCCTCCCTGGCTGGGGAGGGCGAGAGGAGAGTTGGCCCATCTCTTGCAGACAGTCCCCCCCAGGTGGATACTCAAGAGTTGGCTTACAGACCGAGACTCTTCTCCCCCCACCACCCCAAAAGCACTTTGAACACAACTTGAAATAATTTATATGCTCTCCTTCAGTGGCGGCTTTGGCTCAGCCGAGACGAGGCTGCTGCTGACAGCCACTGGGCCTGGAATTTCTATAGCACTTTCATCTTGCAAACCATTTTCCTTTCCTCAGACTTGCCTTACTATGGCCACTAGGCACTGGCAGACCAAGGAGCTGGAGAGGGCTGGGGGGCACCAGGGCTGTGGGGGTGGGCTCCTCTGGGGGGCCCAGGCTGAGGAAGGACTGGATTAGGGAGGGTTTGAAGGGGTCACTGAAGGTCAGAGCCCTGGAAGTTTTCTGAAGGAGCTCCAGGGGACTGAAACCTGCCCTAGAAGGGGAAACAGCCATGGAGTGGCTCTCTGGGACTTCTGCTGATCCAGGATCTGGGTAGCAGGGAGCAATCTGGCCCCTTTGTACCACACACAGACCTAAACTCTTCAGTGTGTAGAGTGTGAGGTGGGAGAGATGCTGTGACCTACCTGGGATCCCACAGGGAGTTGGAGCACAACCCCAAGCTGCTCGGGGCCATGAGGAAATTCTAGCCACCAGGACCCTGAAAGGGGATGGCAGGGAAATGACGCTCACCACTTCCATGAAGAGCGTGCAGATGTCAAAGTTGGGGTTCTTCCGGAGGTTCCTGATGACGCAGGACTGCACCATCTGGCCCCCACACTCCACTACGAGACTAGGGGAGGAGACGCTGGCCAGCTGGTAACTCTTCATGTTCCGCAGGCCCCATGCCAGGATCTGGGGACACAGAATGAGAAGAGCAGCTTGGAAGGCCCCAGGCCCCCCAGGAAGAGAAAGGGCCAGGCTGCTCACAGCCCCAGCACCTGCCCCGGCTGAACTTACCTCAATGGCAGTGCGCTGGAGAGCCGGCTTGATGTTCTGGGGAACCATGTAGACGTTGGCCTCCCGCTGGGGTGGCGGGTAGGGCAGGTCTGTGTCCTCTGACTGCAGGGGATAGCAGGTGGAATGGAAACAAGGCAGGAGCAAGACCAAAGCAAAGAGATGGGAAAGAAGGACAGATGGGACAGAAAGAAATGACATGCGTGGAGAGACACAGAAACAGGCAAAGACACAAACGTGGACAAAGAGGCAGGCAGAAATGAGAGATGGGAAAGAAGGACAGATGGGACAGAAAGAAATGACATGTGTGGAGAGACACAGAAACAGGCAAAGACACAAACGTGGACAAAGAGGCAGGCAGAAATGAGAGAGTTAAGTCAGATTTTGCCAGACACCATCTTCCCCAGGATCACAATTTAAGCACCTTCACCCAGGATTGCCCTCTCCATGCTGAAATGACGACTTGAGCCCCTCTCAGTCCCAGAGAGGATCACATGCCCTCCCTCTAACCTGGTTCTCCTGCTCCCTAGCTCAGACCCTTTCGGTTTACCATTGCCCTGGTATTCCATCCCCACCCCCCACACCCACACCCAGACACCTTCCAGCCCTAAACCCCTACCTCTTACACCCGTCCCCAGTGAGGGCAGAACATTTGCACTGTGAACTGCAAAGAGTAGATCAATTGACAAATGGGAGAATGGGATGTAAATGTCTGTCATCCCCAGAGCACCAAAGGGCACTACTGGGGAGGCTCCCTCGCCACCACAGCCCAGAGATGAATGCAGCATGTGTGAACTCTGGCCTACTAAGAATTTGCCAAAAAGACTTGGGCTAGAATCCTCAATGACGACAAAGAACTACACGGGAAGCAGAGTGGGGCAGGGAGGCAGGGACTACCATAGATTAGTTAACTACAAAGAATAGTGGTTAGGAACACAGGCTCTGGGTGTGAATCCTGGATCTACCACTTACCAAGTTAAATAAGTTATTTTTCCTCTTTATGGCTCAATTTTTTCACTTATAAAATGGTTAGTAAAAGTTATCAACCTCTAAAGGTTAGTGTGAGGCTTGAAAAAGTTAATACCTATTCAATATCTAAAAGAGTGCCAGGTTCATGCAAACTTGATAGGACTACTAGCCCAAGTAGTGCCTTTGTGACAATTAGAGAAAGCGGTCCCTTTCTTAGGACTCTTTACTTCCATGTGAAAAAATCATCATATTTTATAAGTGTATTAGAACAAGAAACTTCACTGCCACCTACTGGAAAGTTGTTATAATAAACATAAATATATGATGTCTGTGCTAGAAATTGCACTCCCTTAGACACAGTGCCCTTGTGTGGTGCCCAACCTACACGTCCATACACGGAGGCTCTGACACTCAGAAAATGTCAACTATAATTAAAAGGGCTGAGCTAGACACTTTAATCTCATTGAAGAAACAATGGAATCATTGGATTCATTCTCCAAGTGACTTGCTTTGGGTTCCTTCTGAAAGGATGGTGGGTACAGCCATCCACAGACGATCTGATGCAGATAGCAGGAGCTGTTGGAGCAGAGAAAAATACCAGCTTCCTCCCACCTCCATGAATCACTTCGCAACCAGTCCAAGCCAGCACTACTGCCCAGTGACACCCTGATTACACCATGCTTCCCTGACATGTAGCGGTGAGAAGCTCAGTTCTAGAATCAGACAGATCTCCGCTCTAGTTCCAGCTCTGCCGCTTCCTAGCTATTTGACCTTGGGAAAATTACTCAACCTCATGCTTCCCTGACATGTAGCGGTGAGAAGCTCAGTTCTAGAATCAGACAGATCTTCGCTCTAGTTCCAGCTCTGCCGCTTCCTAGCTATTTGACCTTGGGAAAATTACTCAACCTCAGTGACTCAGTATCCTCATATGAAGATCTGGGATAACAATACCCTTCAGAAGTTGCTCTGAGAATTAAATGAGGAAAGAAATGTGAGGAGTATCTGGCACACAGGAGGTGCTTAATAAACGGTTTCGACTATGTTTATTACGATAATTGTTGGTGACATTGTTTTTACCACTGATGTTGGTGTTGATCTTCCCAGAGCAACTTGAGGAGAGCGGACCCACCAGAAGCATCTTTCAGAACAACTTTGGCTTTATCACTATCCCTAAGTCACCAAGGTACAAGGTGAAGGAACTCGTCAGTTTCCTCCAGACCCATGGGAAAGCAGGTGTGATGTACAGGGCTGCCACGGTGAACAGCTCCAGGGGCACTGTGCACATCACAGTCTGCATGAAAGGTGCCCCTGGAGGATGGCAGCAGGGCCTGCATCGCCACTGCAGTGGCCTGGCTGCCAGAGGGACCCCCAGTTTAATGTTTACCCTTGGCACTCCAAGGCCACCAGCTGTAGGTGGCTGTGCAGCAGGGGTGGCCTATTAAAGGAAGGTTGTGCTTGAAGGGCCGCTTGTTGCTTACTCATGGCCTCTTGTGGCTGATGGCCAACCAAATGTGAGCCTGGGGCCAAAAGCCCAAGACAAAAAAGGGCAAAAAAGAAGGGACCAGGGACAAAAAAGCCCCATGCTCCCCTGAGTGGGAGAAAGACCAGCCTCTCTCACATGGCTGTTCTCTTAAAATCACCAAGGAACACTCCTGAATACATTCTCCCCAGAACGTTTCCTCTCTAGGTCCCCAGACTGTGGGCAGCATCCTTTTTATCCCTCATTTCCACGTTCCATCTTTCCTTCCAGGCCCCCTGGAGCTCCTTGGTGATGTTCCTCTCTGTACACTGAGGACCAGGCGCCCCACCTTCAGGAACCTGCCTACCGCGCAGGCTGGGGGAACAAGGACCTCGAGAAGGTCAAGCTCTAGTACCGTCTGCAGAAGGCCCTGGAGGAGGAAGGCAGGAGCACACAGCTGTGGAGCGCCAGGCCCGCGGAGGCAGGAGGAAGAGACAAGCAGAGACATGGTTAGAGGGGGGTCCCAGGCCAGCTTCCTCAGCGCGAGGCCACCATCCTCATCCCGAGGCCATCTCTGTCCACCTCGCTGTCCCCAGGGGCCCCAGGACATTCTCGCTCCCTGCCATCTGCTGCCAACTCCCCAGGTCCCCTGCCTCTGTGGCTGCCCCGAGCCCGGCCTCTTTCCCCTGAGACCACCCTGGCTGTCTCAGCACCCATGAGCTGTTGCTGTGCGTCCACTCCTAATGCTCCCCAAATCCCTCACCCTGTCTCCTCCAGTCCTCCCCAATTTCACACCATCACTGGATCCCCTCTGTCCCCACTTAAAGACACCCACGTCTCTCAAAGCCACCCACGTCCTCCTCTCTGGCCCCTCCAGCAGCTGCCCTCTCCTCTCTCTTCCCGTCTCCATCCACTGCCCCTCCTCCCTCATTTCCTTGCCACCCAGTGCCAGTGCACCCTGCTGCTGCCTCCTGCACCCCTCCCCAGAAACTTCTCCCTCCAAAGTCAACTATCAGCTGCTTGTAGCTCAACCCAAAGGACACTGTGAGCCCCTCTCTCCGTCCCCCTCAGCAGCGTCCAGCCAGCTGACCGTCCTCTGGACAACCAAGCCAAAGCCCCCTGCCACCCTTGGCTCCTCCTCCCCTTCATCACAATGCCTGACTGATCACCAACCATCAGAGAATCTGTCTCCTAAATACCTCTCACGCCCATCCACCCGTCTCCTTTCCTCAGTTCAAGCCAGCACCCTCTCTCACCTGGATCCACCAACATCCCCCTAAGTGGTCTCCTTGTATCTGCTTTTGCACACACCCTACTCTGCAGCTGGGGTGAGCTTTCTAATAATGTCAGTCTCTGCTGAAAGCCCCTCAAATTCTCCCCACCCACTTAGGATGAAGTGCAATCTCTGATGTGGCCTCCAAGACCCCTCATATTCTAGCTCTTGCTGACTTCTCTGGGCTCGTCTCTCATTACATAAATATTTCCCTCTAGGACCTCAAGTAGCGATGAGCCACCTCCCTGGACGTGCTCAACACCTGCCCTTCTGAACACTAGCAGGTCGCAGAAGGCACTGTGCTCTCTATGGCTTTGAGGCTTGGAGCTCGCTGGTCCCTCTGTCTGGAACGCGCTTCTTCCCCACTTCATTCGGTTCCTCCCACTCAGACTAAAGACGTCCATTTAAATCTTCCCTGATGCCCTGAGCTTGAGTTTAAGTAGCCCCATGGCTCCCATAGCAACTTGTACTTACTTCCACTGAAAGGCACATCAGTCACTCTGTGCCATCTCTGTGTGTTCACTTTTCTGTGTCCCTAATTAAACCAACAATTCTATATATGGGACCATAGCCAAAGCCCCCAACCAATAAATGATTATGAATAGATAATTGAAGGAAGGAAGGAGGGAGGGCATGGGTGGATGGAGAGATGACCCTGTCCCGCCCTCCAGCGCTCCTGCCTGCTCCGGCCGGAACCTTGGACGCTCACCAGCCCCCCCGCCCCATGCCTGCTCATTGCTCCCTCAGTTTGGATGGCTTCCTTTGCTGCCTTCCTGAATCTAATACATCTTACAGGGCCTCGTTCAAGTTCTCCATCCTCCAGAAAATTTCCCCAAACACTCCAGAAATTTCTTATGACCTACTCTCTGACTTCTCTTAACCCTGTGTAACTTCTCGTAACCCCGGGCCCCCTGTTCCCAAGGTCCTGACTGGCCTCAGATCATCTCACATGCAGGAATCTTGAGGCCTCGGCCAGACAGCCAGCTCCCGAGCCCATTTCTCAACTTCTTCCTGGTCCAGCCCAGCTGAGGGGTGTGACACCCTCTCTCCAGGAGGTTCTCAATGGGGATGCCGTGACCCTCCTCAGCACTGGGGGAACATATCGGCATTGCCAGGCAGGAGGCTAAGCAGACTAAAAGGACATCTTGATTCACTGTCCTATGGGTGACATAGACTCTAAAGACACAGACTTCATGGGCAGCCATATAATATAAGCCTAACTAGAGGAAGCCACATTTGACCAGCCCCTTCCCTGCTTACCCTCTCCACCCCGAATGCAGGGAAGATCTGGGGTGGCTACACTGATGGAGCTACAGGTGTGCAGGGTGCTTACCCATCCAGCTCACACCAAGAGGACCCCAAAGACAAGCAAGGCTCTCTACCCCATCAGAGCAGAAGCCACCCTTCAGCCCCCTTCAGTCTATCTGTTCTGCTGGCCAGTCCAGCACACAGAGCCAAGGCCCTGAGCCATGAAGGGGCTCCCCCCAAGTCCTAGGGGCCACCACACTAGACAGGTTCACTTCCAGGGCAGGGGAAGTGTTAGCAAGCCTCTCCAGCCACCTAGGTCAGCCTTGTCACCAGTAGCCCACAGACTCCCACCTCACCCAGTAGGGGACCGTCAGGGGACCTTCTGGCCATTCACATCCTGGTTCCTCGGGGAGCTCCAGGCAGGGGGCAGCCAGGCGGGCTGGGAGGGCTTCACTGTCTGCCTGCCCCACCCAGCTCGTTAGGAACAACATGTTGCTCTAATTACACTTCCCAGGAAAAACAGTGTTTTAAATTAAGGCCTTGGGGGAGGAATAGGGGGATGGGGGACCACTGGGTTTATTTTCCTGATTGCGAAACACCAAATTTTTCCTTCTAATGGATTCGAGGGTGCAGCAGAATACCTTGGATACATCTCAGAGCGAAAGCCATATACCACATCACCTGGATTTGGAAGGGCAGACGGAGTGACATCTGGTCGATCCCCTGAGCCAGCAGTGAAAACAGGGCATCCCCTGCCCAGGAGCAGGAGAAAAGCAACAGAAGCGAACCACGCCCCCCCGAAATGGTCAGGGCAGCAAACCCCTATGGGGTCTTCCACACATGTTCCACATCCTAGGGGCCCCTGGGTATTAAGGAGCCCGCCGAGGTCTCCTCTTCTGCCGCGTGTGTGTGCATGTGTGCATTCTCGTGAGCGTACACACACCCGCACACACTCACACATGAACACACATACTCCCCAGTTCTCAGGAAATCTAAAATTGCAGTTTCTTTGAACTCATTCCCCTTGGCAGCGCGGACCGCCTTTGTTCTCCAGACAAAAAGGAAAAGAAACGAGACAGAGGGCTCAGAAGAGGCGGGGAAAAGGAGGGAGACGGGGCCAAGGAGCAAACAGGAAGAGTGAAATACGAAGGGAGAGCAGGGAGAAGCTCGGAAGAGAGGGAAAGACAAAGACAAAAAGATGGCCCAAGAGCGGGAAGGAAGCCCTTCTGTCCACCCGCCCTCCTGCAAGGGCCCAGGTCTCCCCGACATCACCAAAGCCTCAGACACACAATGCAACAGTCCCACTTCCCCACCAAGTGCTCCAAAGAGGGACTTTCCAGATGGCATAGAGCTGGGTGAGGGAAAAGCTTGTTGCCTGCGGAACTGGCCCCAGGCTGTGACCAGACCCCACCAGCCCAAGGCACTGCAGCCAAGGCCCTCTCTCTCTCCCTTTCTGCCAATGCCTGTTGTCAACAGTCAGCTCAGTGTGATCTTCTCGAGGAAGCCATCCCCACTGTCCTGTTCAGGGAGCCATCAGCATGGGCAGGAAGCATTTCATCTCCAGCCCAAGGCACTGCAGCCAAGGCCCTCTCTCTCTCCCTTTCTGCCAATGCCTGTTGTCAACAGTCAGCTCAGTGTGATCTTCTCCAGGAAGCCATCCCCACTGTCCTGTTCAGGGAGCCATCAGCATGGGCAGGAAGCATTTCATCTCATTCACAGGCACTTTGGCTGACACAGGGCACATGGGAATCTCTGCGCCTGGCTGTGCCAGCCAAAAAACCACTTCCCACAGGAGACACCGACCTTAAACCATACTTCACAGTCACCTGTCCCATCTGTTCCTCCTGGCCCCTCTCCAGTCAGCCCAGGCCCCCATTATCCCAACAGTCTCAAAAGCCTCCTAGCTGGTCTCTCCCCAGTTCCTCGGTCCCCAGCCCATACCCCCTGCAGCCAGACAGCTTGATACACCCATCCTTCCCCTCTTTGCTCCCAGACTTTCAAGGGCGCCAGCAGCCAGTGGCCCAGGATCTGAGCTCCCAGCATGTCTTCTCATGGCCCTCCAGGAAGGCTGGAGTGCTCTCCACCAGGATCAGGCCGGGAGCCTGGAAGGGGCTGAATGGGGATCCAAGGCAGGAGCTTGGCCACCGCAAAGAAAACAGAAAAATCCTGCTGAGGCATCAGGCTTCCTGCAAGACCAGTGGCAGCAGCAGGACTAACCTGCCTCCACCCAGCCCCCGGGGATTCCTAAAACCAAATAGGACCTAGGATCTTGGCACAAGTCTTAGCCTTCAAGTGAGGGGGAAGTGGTCTGAGCTATGGGCACCAGGGACAAGCGAGGCTCCCTGGGGATAAGGGGGTCACAAGGTCATCTTCCAGGGTTGTTCTCTGGACCAGCTGATACTCCATTCACTGTAATGGGCCTCGGACCCTTGAAACTGCTGGCTCAGCTCAGCCCTGAGCCCAGTAGACCCCCAGGACTTGTTGTCCCCTGGCCCTGCTGACCCACACCTGGCCTCAGCTTGTGGCCTGGCTGGCCCTGTAGCAGGACACTTGGCTCTCTTCAGGTCTGGCCCAAAAGCTGCAGTTTTGATTTGCTTTTTGACGAAGAGACCACAGCCAGATCCTTGCTCTCAGAATCTGAGTATTCACTGTTACATATTACAAATCCAGTTATTAAGAATTTTAACTTTTTTTTAATAACTCATCCCTGGGCTGGGTCTTCTTCAGAGCAGGCTGTGGGATTTGGCCACAGAGTGCTCTCAATCAAGAGAGAGGGCTCCGTGCTGCTTCCCTGGACAGGGCTCTGCCTCCCTTTCCAAATCGGCAGTCTTTCGCAACTGCAGCCAGAAGCAGGAGGCTGCCTGTCAGGCGCAATTAAGGCCGGCTCACTTGGCGGACCCCACCTCGGTCTGGGAGCAAAAGGAAGTGAGGTAAGGGGTGTGGGGCCTGTGGATCCCACATCCTGACCCTGCACTTCAAGTTCCAAATTGCACTGAAAATGTCAAGTGGTGTCCGCTCCCAGCCTGGGGATTCCCTGATGGCAGGAAGTGGCTGCCCTTTCCCCAGTTCCATCTGACCAGGGCTCGCCTTCCTGTTTCTCTACCCAGGCCTTTGCCCCTGGTTTACTCATATCGATCTGCTCACAGAAGCACAGGAGGCCATAAGGGAACATGCTCCTCACTCCCCAAGGCAAAGGACATGGCTTTGCTTCATCTAGACAAAAACTCCAAACTTCTTCCAGTCCCTAGGAAGTCCCAACCCACCCCATCCCCTAAACCAGCCAAGCCCCAAACTGGTCCCTGGCCCCTTAAGCCAAAAGCATGTTTCCCACCTCCCTCCTAAGTGGTGCAACAATATCTGGCTAATGCTGCCTCCACCAGGAAGCCTTCCTTGACTACCCTGGCCCCCTCCAAACATTTTATTCTTGTAAACGTGCTACCTGGTACTCAACCAAATAAGACTCAATATTGTTGTCCATGCAGTCTGGGTGGGTCTGGCCTCCTAACAGGGCAGCAAGCCTTCTGAAGCTAGAATCACCCCAAGGCACACCCCAGGCAGCCCAGGATCCACACACAGGATGGGGAATAAGTTCCAGGTAGTTCTCCACATGGCAGGTGCCTACTGGGCTTACGTTTGGAGGCTGGCCTTCACCTCCCTCTGTCTCTGGCCAGGCAGCCCAGGATCCACACACAGGATGGGGAATAAGTTCCAGGTAGTTCTCCACGTGGCAGGTGCCTACTGGGCTTACGTTTGGAGGCTGGCCTTCACCTCCCTCTGTCTCTGGCCACCCTCCCCCCGCCCTGGGCCATAGCCTCAAGGGTCCAGCTCACCTCATCGAGGATCCTTGATGTATCCTGCACCTGGAACACAATCATGAGTGTGATGGTTCCACATCCAGGAGAAGGAAACAGTGGGGGTGAGTGGTGAAAGTTCACCATTAGTGACAAGGAACACTAGGCCAGTCCAGAGATCAGCACACCAAGTGCCACCACTAAGAGGAGCCAACAGAAACCTCATCAAGGGTAAGGATGGTGTGCTCCCTAGCCGCGCCCTCCACGTGGTCCCTGAGAAAGTAGGTGTGATGCATATGGATGCAGGGAGACTGGTGGGAAAGGCTAACGCACAAGCCAGAACTGAGAGCTGGAGGTTGCACAGGACAGGGACAGAAACCAGGAGGAGGGGAGAGGCAGACAGTGGAGTGGGATGGGGGGTGGCACAGGAGGGCTCGTACAGTAAGAACTGTGTAAACATGGTAAAAACTGTGTAAACATGTGTGGGCTGCTTTGTGAGGGGCGAATGAGGCATCCACACAGAGCCCCAACGGACCAGTTCTCAGAGCTGCAGCTGAGCCTGGTCTGGAGGAGGGTAATGAGTCAAATTAGCCCAGGTACCAGCTGAAGGTCTATGTTTTCTACCAAGACCCCGAGGAGAAGGAAGGAGAGCAGCGACAAGCGAATGAAGCCCCACCCCCGGCGGAGAAAGAAAACAGGGTCATGGTGGGAACAAGTAGTGGGAAATGCAGTCTGAAGCAGAGCTTCTGAAACTCGAGCAGCATCAGAAGCACTGGCAGGCTAGCTGATACACAGGCTGCTGGGCTGCACCCTCAGAGTCTGCTTCAGTGGGTTTGAAGTGGGAGCCAAGAACCAGCATTTCCAACAACATCCCAGGTGGTGCTGACGCTGCTGGTGGGACCACCCTCTCAGGGCCATGGGGCTGAGTCAATGGTTCCCAGCCCCCGTGCACATCAACATCTCTGGGCAGTGTCGTGAGACACCCAGGCCTGGGCTGCACCCCCAGAGAGTGTGTTTCATTTGGTCTGGGGTAGGGCCTGGGCACTGGTGATTTTTAAAGCTGCCCAGGGGGTTCTAATGTGAGCCTGGCTGAGGGCCACTGGGCTAGACGACCATGAGGTCCCTTCCATCTGGGAGTCTGTGATTCTCAGACTTCTCAGGGAAGAAGGGCAGGCAAGATCTGAGCTGGGAAGGGAGTTTCTGAGTAAAATGAGGACCCCAGCCCCTCCCACCCTACCCCTGCAGCTCCACCCAGGCCCTCCCCTGCCTGAAGGAGCTTTCCTGGGGGCTCAGGGCAGGATGGTGGTGGGATATGCCTGACTGCCCTTCCTAGCCCCGAGGGGGCTGCAAACACAGGGAGGCTGGCAATCAATTAGAAGAAGAAAAGGTGAGGAGGGCAAGACTTACCTCAAAACCAGGAATATGGTGGATGGCCGGCTAGGGTAGAGAGAGAGCTTAGGTCATGTGCTTGTCAGCCAAGCATCATCACCCTCATTTCTACCCTGGCCGGAAATGACACTCATGGAACATGTCAATGACCAGACAGTCCAGGGCTTTGCAGACACTATTCCTTAGGGGGGTGGGAGGTGCAGGAGGAGCTAGGTTGACAGCATGCTGGGTCCCTCCAGACACTTCCTCCAGTGCAGCCCTACTTCTATCCAGTCTGCATATGGGGGTCCGGGCTCCCACTGTGTGCTGACCCCTGGTGGGGGAAGAAGGGTGTATCGGCAGCCCCTCCTCCCACCAGGGCCTCTCCCTGCCTGTGTCCTCCACCCCACCCCGCCTCTGGGGCCTCTGGATCTGGACATGGACAGCCTCACCTTCTCTCTCTGGATGAGCTCAAAAGAGGCCAGCAGCTCACCCGCCGGCTGGCTGCCCCTCGTCAGTGGGAACCAGGCCAGCCGGGGCATCCGTTCCAGACTCGGTTGACAGATGCAGCGGCCCATAAACTCGTCTGCACCCTAGACCAGGCATGGAGAAAGAAGAGTCAGCGTCCCCCCAGCCCAGGGCTCTGAGTGGCCCCAGAGGGATCACCAGGCCTACAATGGCCTCCTGAACTAGAAAGGGCCTCGGCAGTCAGAGCAGCCACCTCATGCAGAATGGTGAACCTGCCCTCTTAGAGGGAATCAGGGACAAGGCAAATGTGAGTGGCTCTGGCCACTGTTGTTATGTTTGAATTCCCATCATGGTTGGGAAGTCTCTCTGTATGTCCAACTAGTGTTCGCCCTGCTTTAATTTAATCCAGCTCTGAGCCCGTTAGAAACCAGAAAGACAGCTTCCCCACATATCTCTAATGCCCTCAGCAGTACGGGTGTTTGAGATTTCCAAGGACTTTTGTATCTCCTATTCATTTCACCCTTAAATTTCTCCACTTGCCAAATGCGGAGATTGGTCATACTCATCAAATTAAATGAGCCTTGCCAAATGAAGTTTGTCTTATAATTCCTTTGTTTAGGCACCGTCCTTGGCTCCCTGCTGCCCAGAGGATGGGGTACAAGCTCTTCTCAGGCACGGCAGGCCCTCTCACTGTAGCCTGCTCCCTTCTCCTTCCCAGCCTCGCTCTCTCCCCCACACCCTCTACTCAAGCCCCCTGGCCTCAGCAGGCCTCTCACTCCCTTGCCTGTACATGGGCCACTTCCCCAAGGGCACTGCCCTCTCTCCCCTTCTCAGCCGCTGCGCAAAGAGAGTCCATCACTCACAGCCCCTGCCCGAGCCCAGCCCTCTGATGTGGGCCTCTGTGATCTTGCTGGCCTGTGGACTCCAGCCTTGTGGTTAGTATCTCCAAGGGCAAGGGTCGTGGGCAGAACCTGGGTCTCAGCCAGATGGCGCTGTGGCCTTCATAAGCCCTCGTGCCTTGCCCAAGGCTCTCATCTGGAGAGACCCTGAGTGGGAACTGGGAGGGATCACTGCCTGCAGTCATGCCACTCCTGAAGACAGCCCCAAGAGCCATCCTGGAATGGCCACCAGCTCCTGCATAAATGCCCACACCAGCAGGTGACAGTCCAGCACCAATCACTCAGGGTGGACAGCAGCCATAGCACTGGGAGGGGTCCTGAAGGCTCTTCTAGGATAGGT